>NW_026856657.1:0-27076 GCF_026571515.1 Ruditapes philippinarum | reverse complement strand
TGGGGCATTATATCATGCTTATATTCCAAAACAAGGGAAAATATAACAACTAATAACAGCACAGTTATCTGAGATCAAGAGAGAAAATACAATTTAAGAGTTTAGGTAATAAATCAATTTGGACAATTGAATCATTTTGAAGAGACAGCTAATTGACAAGAAAATACTTAGCATTAAATGATACAACTAAAACAAAAGATACCTTTTCATTTTATCATTCTAACCCTTAGCTTGCTGGCATCGACATATTGTACCCATATGACCGGTGCAGACCAATAACAGCCGGTACACCTCGCCCTCTAGTAGTAGTCTGCACTGCTCGGAATTAAGTTAAAAAATGTTTCAAACTTTTCAATTTTAATGATCATTGGTTTAATTTTGTCCAGATAACAAGAAGGATATGGCTTTCCATTTAAGATATTTACCGTGGTAAAAGTAAATTAATTGAAATGGCAAGAATGATTATAAAGATATTTATATGGGCGGCGATGAAGGTGGAGATATATGTGTTGGTTATTTAAACTTTTGATTAACCTGGTCATTTAGGACAAACTTACATATATTTCAACAAAATATTGTAAGCAAATGTAGTAAATGTTTGGTAACATTTTGAATTTATCATATTATCCTGAACTTCATGACTTCGTATATCAGTAAGACAGGTTTTAAAATGCCATGTTATTATCAAATTATTTAAAGACACGTTATGCTTCATTAACAAATAAATTTGTCCTCATTTAAAAGGCAAGCATGAGTTTTAATAATATCTAAATAACGGTTTCAGAGCATGTTAGATGCTTTGCACCTGAAACAAATCAGCGTTGAATCTGCAATTATTTGTCATAAAGATAGCAAAATGTAAACAAAGAAGTATTTCGACTTCCATACATAATACTAAATCAGAATAACTGTTCTAATTGCTAAAAAGCAACTGAAGCAAAAGATGGTTAAAAAAATTGCCAAACACTAACCTTTTGAAAACTATACAAAAACATCAAAAATTAAATGTTTTTTGGAATAAAATTAAAAGCTTACATGTATCTGGGACATAATGAACCGTGAAAAATTCATGAAGAACTACAAATGTCTTTCATTTATGACTGCAAATGTAGCTGACTACATCAAGTTCTATGCTCTGTGTTCACTGGATGTTTTCATAATCTTCACTATATTTCATAGATACTTTGATTTCGTAAAAGAATTGAAATCAGTAAAATACAATAAAATTAAATAAAAAATAATGGTAAAATGTATTGTAAAATATTGTCATGAAAATTCATATTACAAAGAATATGGTATTTATAGAGAAGGATTAACTTAACAACACTTGAAGCATATATTGCATACCGGTACTTTAAAGTTGAAAGCGTAGAGTAGTTAATCTTTATTCCCATGCACACATTATTGTAATGTACAAAAAGTAGTATTACAAAACAAATAACTTACTGTATAAGTAATCAGATTTCATAAGTCAATCGTCTTGATTATAAATCATTTATTTTCCTTTTCTAAAATGTTCACATTGTGTTCTGAGTTATATATCTTTTGAATTTTATTTCCGTTCTGTACAATACAGGTGCAGCTCTCACATCAGACATTCTGGTATAATGTTATGCCTTCACCTTTATAAAACGAGGGCTTAGCCCAAGTAAACCACCACGGATCTGTATACAAAAGATGCTGAACTGAGACTGAATTAATTAGCAAATAATTACAAGTATAAGTTTATTTTTCTAATTCAAAACATTTTGTTAAACTTTGCGTAAACGCTGTACATAGTGTTATATTATGAATATATATAAATGATGTAACTGTGGAATTTTATCATTTTGTTTTCTTTTAAGGTACTGTGCGTAATGACGAACATGTAACACTGAGAATCATAAATTAACCAAATGGTAAAACCATTACAAATTGAAATCAAATCAGACATCAGTGCGTGAATAAACATGTATATATAAGGGAAGTTTTAAGCATAAAAGTAAGTATATTTTTGTTTGTTTGATTTTACGCCTTTTCCCAACAGTTTTAAGTCATATAGGCGGGAAAATAAGTATAAATATTGATATTATATGTACATGTTATATATAATTTCAAATAAATTACAAAACGTAGACATTCTAGGTTTGAAGATTAATATTATCTACTGGTATAGTTTTGTTTCTCTTCATGCCTTTCAATGAATTTTCTTAACTAAATGTCTTAAACGAACAAAAATTAATATATATTACCTACGTTAAAGCGGCCCTCAGCTTTTATAAAGGTTAAATATGTTATTTTTTTTAGATAAATCGTTTCATATAATTGTAAAAGCCGCTTTAAGGTGAGTTAGATATAAATAGTTCTTGTTTAAGCCGGAGAAACATCATTGACAACGTAAGACAGGTACCTTTACGTATACATTTAATTAATCTATCTTTTATATCTTTTACATGAAAAGGTGCATTAAAATTTGTTAATGTAAACGGTAATTAAACTTGAACAGAAAAATGTTGAACACATGATTAATGAGGGAATAAAAACCTTGACATGACAGAACAAACCATGTTTGAATACCTATTCAATTACTACAAATATTCATAATTACAAGTCCACTTTGATAAACACAAAACAGTTTTCTTATGTATACATTATTATAGAGACGTTGGGTTTCTTTAATCAAGATATTATAACTTATTTATATCATAAAAGCCGACTCGTCTTTGTTCATTTTGTATGTAAAAACTTTATAGTATCAGAACCATTAGTGATTCGATTCATTGTTGATTAACAAACAGACTGACGTGTGTAGTTGAATTAAAACATGCTCGGACAAATTGTTGTTTATTTTACTAGATATATTACACTCATGAGAAATATTGAAAAGTAATAGTTTTAAATAAATTTAATGATATTTATACTTAATATCAAATGTACACGGATATCGTTGTATGTTTGAATGAAGCAAGCCAATCGAGAAAAACGAACTAGCAAAATACGAAAAAGTAAATAAATCTTAATCGATTGGCACGTGTCTAAAAGATGAAAAAGATAGTGTCAAGTTATCTCAAGATAAGTGAAATCCAAGCAGGTTTATTATTTATTTATGGCATATTAGATTAGCTTAAAAAAATTAACATGAATTCTTTATCAAAGTAAACAAAAAATATTGGATATCCATTGTTAAAAATAAACGGCGAATATAAATTACAAGAATAAGATTAATCTGTTTGTGAGGAAAACTAATGGAACATGAAACTAAAATATGTCACAGATGATTTTACTCCTGTACGATGCTCGTCATAATTGGGCTTCAGTGTGATTGACAAAGGTGATTTAATAAAATTTCACTGTATGGTGTGTAATATATACAATATCCGTTTACTTTGTACAAACTGCTTTAAAAATACAAGATGACCAAGTTATTTCATATCAATGAACATCCATTCAAGAACACTTACCATATAACTTATCACATAGTAAAGCGGGCAACACGACTAAAATTTATAGCTAATAATGTTTATGCATTGGTAAACATGGACTTCAGGATACGTTAACAAAAACTGGCTGTGGATTTATCTGTCAAAAATGTTCACCGTTCTATTTGGGCCCAAATCTATGTTAGCATTTTAAGAAATAATATCCGTATCAGCAGTGTTAATTGGCTATTTAACACCGGTTTGGAGATTTGATGCATAGGAATTGACTACGAAGACCTTGGGCAGGGGTGGCTTATTTGTTCAAACCCGTGTTAAATATGTAAGCGATAAACACCGCCCAGACCGATATAAGACCGATTCTTACATGACAAAATAAGGGAGACTACTTACGCTTTTTATCGGAGGAAAAAAACCAACAAAACAAAATCAAACAAAAAAAAAATATCTTTATTAAATGCGATATATATTCTAACTAGCATCGTTTTCATTTTGAGCCTCCTAAAATCCATATCAAATTCTTATTGTAATAAAAATAACATAATTTTTTCAAAATCAAAACATTGTGGTGTGCTACCGCAAAACCTATATCAAACTCGGCACGTCCAATATAGTTTTAACAGCTGTATACTCGTCCAATAGAATTCTGTATTGTACACAACAATGTATAATAACCTCATATTATGCACTTTTATTTTTGTAGCAAAAAATATTCACCAATGTAGGAATATATTTCAATCAAGCAATTACCACCAAAAATAAACCAACTAACAAACTAACCAACACATGAATAAAGCATATAACCAACCATTTAAAAAATCTTTAATACAGAATCAATGTGATGTAATAAGTTTCAAGCAATTATTTTAGAAGTGAATATATTCAGTTATTGTTAAACGCTATGAAAATTCAATATTTCATATTTATGAACTCGTAGTGTGGTCAAATTATTTCATAATGACAATTTGATAAAGATTTATGAAGGGTACTACCTGATTGCATGCAGGGACAAATATTTCATTTCTCAATGTCAAATGCAAAAGTGGCTGAACGTTTTTAATCATAATATTGCTAAGACCCACTCGCACACAAGACCCTCGTCACTACTTAATCATGGACTTATTATTTGCATATTTGGGAATCTTACGAGAATTTTCGTATTTTTTTTCCACGTTACTTTATCTTAATCGGGAAATCTGATGAAACTGCATTTTATACAAAATAATCAAGGATGATATTAAATTTGATTTTTACCTAGCTATGTCCTACTAAATAATAGCTGTGATTGTTCATTGTTTTGCTCTTTCGTGAAGCAGGAATTGCAAGATAAATAGATAAGTAATGGTTTATTGATTTCTTGTAACGAATGATAAAGAGCACATATGTGCTACATTATATGAAAATAACCTTAAATACATGTATATTCAACATCAATTATTGTTGTCTTGTTTATCTGATAAAAAGTTTTACTGGAATTAAATTATCAGTATTAAAAAGTATTGACGTATAACCAGACATTTATCTAGATAGAACCAATCAGATACAAAATATATCTAAAAAGTGACGTTCATCTTTGAAATAATATAGTCAACGTTCTTCATATAAGTCAACGTTATCTGGACTGCTAGTCACACTTTAAATCTCTTCTATTAGAACTGATGATGAACTTTAGGTATATCAGTTAGTAACAAAAGTAATTTTTATAAGAAACAACTTTGTAAATCTCTCTTTGTAAGACTAGTTGACTAATATCTGAAAGGTAAACATCTATTAAAGTCACATCTGAAGTAGTTAAATAAACCGGCATAAAACGTATAATGTATCATAGAGACTTAAAAGGTATATATCTGCTGAAAAAAATGTTGTTTGGATTTTAAAAAAAGAATACTTCCAAAATACTTGAAATAAATCCAATGAAATAAATACCTTAGTATATTAAATTGAATATGGCAGTTACGGAATCATTGGTAAACGGTTAAAATCCTAGTTGAAAAAAAACAACCGGAACATTTTATTTTGTTTATATGTACATGTACGTACAATATTTGAGCCGCGTTACGACAAAACCAACATAATGCGTTTGCGACCAGCATGGATCCAGACCAGCCTGCGCATCCGCGCAGTCTGATCAGGATCCATGCTGTTCGATTACCAACTCTATTACAAGTAGAGAAAGTGATAGCAAACAGCATGGATCCTGATCAGACTGCGCGGATGCGCAGGCTGGTCTAGATATATGCTGGTCGCAAACGCACTATGTTGGTTTTGTCGTGACGCGGCTCATTTATTTGTGTTAAATAACAGATACATTTTACATTACAACTCTGTGAAAAATTTTCCATAAGATTTAATAGTTTTAAGTTTATTTAGAATTTAGAAACATTCAAATATATATTCAAACGGCACTTCCGTGGTATTCCATGAAAAGCACCTGAAATGAGAAAACAAAGGGCCGAACAGAAGATGACTGCACAAATGATCATAATCATCCCCTTTTTATTTATTGTTTCCTTTCTTCTACTTATTTTAGTCTGACAATAAATATATCAATTAATTTGTTTCTCGATTTTCTTTACATCAAACTCTTTAAAATTTAATAATTTAAATTTAACTGCAATTAAGATACATAGTGTGAATTCATTTATTAATATGTAATGTTGATGTGTTATGTCTATGAAGACAACTATATTTAAGGTATCTTCTACACTGTGACATAATCATCAAAATAACTACTTCAGGTGACTCATAAAATATGATAAACAAGATCAACAAGGAAAGGCGGCGTTCAATGAACGCAACCCCCATATGACCCAGCAACAAGAACTAGTGGCAAGGAGCCCAGGTGGATCCCAAGCAAAAACAGGACAGGGCACAAGTCAGCACGGACAGTTTAATCACTAAATGATAAATAATTTGTAACTGATTAGGAATTAAAAGAAAACAAATAAATGATTGAACAACAGGCCCACAAAATCAAAGGGCACAGGGAAGGGGACAGGAGACCGGGGAAAGGGGGGGGGGGGTTAATAAAAGAAATCAAAACTAGGGCTGAAGGGGGAAGATACTTACCGTAGACGAGAAAACAACAAGGGACACAAGCAAAAGTGTCACCAAAACAGTATGAAACAACATAGGCATACATCTAAGGAACACAGAGGGGCGCCGCCTTGGAACGGTCAGCAGCATTATAATGACTGCTGGGGAGTTTAAACCGGTTAATGGTGCACCAAACCTCGCTCCTAGCCCCACCATGTTCCTATAAACGAGACAGTGTAAATAAATTGAATCCCCGCCAAGTGAAATTCTAACAGTTGTTATGGTTACAAAAAGGTTAAATAAGTAAAACACCAAAATGATCATGTAGAAACATATAAAAGTAAACCCAATGACCATAACAAAAGTACTCAATGTCCTAAAGGAAGACAGAGCAACAAGAAAATCACCTACAAGGGCCCGACGAAGCAAGGCAGAAGACGAACATTAAGACAATTCTGTTCCAAAGGGCTTTAAGAACTATCCATCATAGAGTCTCCCACTTGGTCCGTCATATGTAATCAAAAGAGGAAAGCGTAGTGTCCAACTGTAAAAGGGTTGAACACTAAACATGCAGTATGTCTTAAAATAGTAGGGTCATAACCTCTTTTAATAAAACGTTTAATAATTTTAGTAAAAACAGCCGAAAAAATACCATGACCCAAAATCTTAGAAGTTTGTAAATCACATCGCCATAAAAACCAGGCTGGCTAATCCCTTGTCGCAGGAGAGTTTTTAAATCACTATTGAATTTAGAAATTAAATCAAAGTTACGATTGTAAAATTTAGTAAAATATTTCCGTAATTTATGATAGCGGTAGCCCTGTTTTAGAAGCTTGCTGGTAATAAAAATATTCCGCTCGTTGAAATCCTTTACGTTGCTACAAGCTCTAGCAAATCTAATTAACTGAGAAACATATACCCCGTAAGATGTTGCATGGGGTACGTCTCCATCTAAATGTGGATAATTAACTATACAAAAGTCAAAGTCATCTCTTTTATCATAGATTTTCGTGTGAATAGAATTGTTGTTGATAGTTATATGAAGATCCAAAAATGATGTACTAAAATTTCAAGAGTTCGTTTTATTAAGTTGTAGTTCATGCGGATAAATGTCTGACACTTTTTTGATCAAAATAAGAATTATCTAAATTAAAAATATCATCAAGGTATCTGGAAGTATTATTAAATGCGACAATAACATCTTGTTGTTTATCTTCAGAGAGACTCAACATAAAGTCTCTTTCATAGCAATACAAAAACAAATCGGCGACCAGGGGTGCACAATTAGTACCCATAGGAATTCCTATGATCTGTTTAAATAGAGTATTACCAAACCTGAAATAAATGTTGTCTAAAAGAAAAGAGAGTGCTCTACAAACTTCGTCACAGGTCCACATAGTATAATGTTTAACAATACCGTTAGTAAAAAAAGCTTTGTTAGAATTACATGCTAGAAAGGTAACTTTTTCCCGTGCAAAAGTTTTCTGAATTAGGGAAATTAGTTTATCATTGATTAATTTATGTGGCAACGTTGTTTATAGTGTAGAAAAATCGTATGTACTGACAGTTGAAGCTTGAAAGTTCTTAATTTTGAATCTTCCAAGATTTCACCAGGATTTTTTAATTGACCAAACGAGATGTTTGCCTGTGTTTTCATAGACTTTATCACAATATCTTATTACATGTGTTTTAATGGCAGTCAAACAAGACGTCAATAAAATAGAAAGTTTACTTGTAGTGCAAGATGTAGAATTAGCAATGAATCTGGCTTTGTAAGGTTTTTTTATGTAATTTAGGAATCCAATACATAATAGGAAGTTTGAGTTCTTGTTCATTAATTTGGACTTTAAGATTGGAAATACTAGTAATATGATTGTTTACAATGTCTTTTTCGGAGGCAGAGGTTTTAGAATACGCATTCGTACTATTTAGTTCCTTATGCAAAACGTTGATGTAATGGATTCGTCATACAATTATAATATTATTAGCCGCCTTGTCCGCTGGCACCAAAACAAATTTTGAATGAAAAGCTAAAATATCTTTTTTCAGATGTCTTAAAGTAAGTCTTGGTTTAGGTGGCAAAAGATGTTCATTTCCACGATAAAACTTTATACGTGAATCAATAATTTTAAAGATGTTACGTTTCCAAGTAACTAGAGCATTATTATCCGCATTTTCACGGCGACACCATTTGACCAAAAATTCCTCTATAGATTCAGCAATCTGACCATGACAAGCATTAAAATCAATCTCAGAAGGAAATCTGTAAAAGATTGAAAATGACTGTCAAATAACTTTGTGATGACAAAGCTTTTATATTTTCTCTTTGAGAACATTTCCGATTTTTTGCTTCACAATATTGCATGCAAGAACAAATATTTCATCCACCGATGACATATGTAAATGAAATTAGGGACGCTTAATGTGTTAATCTAAAAATTGGTTTGACAAAATTTTATCAGTTGGCAGCACTGATTTTACGAACGCACAAAACTGCTATCAGACTGTACTTAATCATAGTGTTGCAGATTGGAAAATTATTCAAATATTTCTAAAGCTAACTTTTTATTATTTTAATCAGGACTAAAAAGAATGAAGATGTTTTTACCAAAGTAAAACCCATTAAGGAAAAAAACAACAGCTGATAAAACTTTGTTATGTCCACTATACTGGAATTCAGGTCGAAGATTGTTTTTTTTTCTTGCTTCCTCGTGAAGTATAAATTATCTGAGAAGTAGATAAGTAACTGTTCGTTGTGTCCTTACAAATGAATAAATGAATAATAAAGTGTGACTAGAATATTCGTGAACACAATACATTAAAGAGTACATTAAATATACGTTAAGGAAATCTTTTAATATATGACCGTCGTAATGGGCACTGTAAGACACAGAAAAAATGACAAAAACATAGGTCAGTTATATGCCTTTGAACAAAATTTGATCCATGAATAACGTTAAAAGAAAAAAAAGAAACACGAAAAAATGTAACCTTTTGGGGTTTAAACCCATGAACCCTCAGTGTAAATCCAGAATACAGTAATTCTAGCATATTTGAATACTCTTAAGGGCAGAGCCAATGAATTAGGAAGGTTATACCTTAATATTATTAATATAAGATTCATAAGATAAATTGAAACGTAATTAAAATTTTTATGTAATTGATTACAAAAATATGATATATAGCTGTAATTACAATTTAAGGTATGAGCCAACTTATGCATTACCTCCACTTTGAAGAGTACTCAAATAGGCTAGAACTACTGTCAACTGCATTGAAACTGAGGGGCGCGGGTTCAAGCCCCAGAAGAGGCAACTTTTTTTTTCTTTCTTTTTTTTCTTTGAACATTTTTTGTGTCTCTCAGATCACTCTTGATAAGAAAAAAGTGTTTCATTTAAATTATAAAATTATTATTGGTATTTTTTGGCTAAATTGTGCAAAATTTATTATAAAATATGGTACCTGATATTTTCAAAGTGTAATAAAATAAAAACTAGACGGTAAAAGTATTTTATATTTGACAAGTGCATCCAATATACTTTTAAAAAAATTTATGCAAACTTTGAAAACAGCCCCTGATTTGAGTAAATTTTAGGGATATTTTGAATAAGGCCCTCCAAGTAGAAAAATGATCAAACAACTACTTAAAATGGGTGGGGTAGGGTAACATTTATATACATATTTCAAACATTTTGAGTAGAAACAATAATTTTGATGGGTCATTTGTTAGCTGAATGCTATTATTTGTTTCTAAAATATTTTCTATAGGAAAACATTATTTCATAATGATTATATAATAGAATAATTAGAGTTTCTCATTTCTAAAAAAGAGCCCTTCTAATAGCCAAGTTTTACTTTAGAAAAATCTCCCTAACTCGCAAACCATACGGTAAACTTTGTTTAAATTTTGCATTCTTGTGTCTTTTAAGGTATATAACTGACCTATGTTGTCAATTTTATAGTTCCTTATAGTGCCCATTAGGAGGCTCATACCTTAAATAAAACAAAAGCCTTATGGTTGATCACACGAGTTAGTAGAATCGTTATTCATGTTGTTCCACTGTCTATCTAAAAATGTTCTTACAAATTTTATAGTTTTCTAATCAAATACAGTTCGGTTTAATGTATTTAATTTTCACTAACTGACATGTTTTAAATCAAGTGGCTGCTTCTATACTGGAAACATTTTTAATAGCTGAACTCGTTAATCTGTCATTTACAACTAACAACTTTAAAAACCCTCACATAACTCAGATTTTAGTTTGAGCATAATTTCATGAATAATTAAATGAACTTTTTGGATATATTTTAATTTTTTTTTTCTATATAAAACTACACTTTAAGTCAAACGAACTTTATTTCATTTCTGTTCGAGAACCACCAAAAATGTTTGATCTTAAAATTATTTAACATAGCAGAATTTTACTTTCTAAAATTTGATGTCATCGAGAAAAGCTCTGCAGTTTTTTAATTCATATTATTCGAGTAGTCAAGCTATAGATATGTTACGTTTCTGTGTTATCACCGACACTTAGATATATACATGTACATGTTGTACATAATTTTGCTCTATTAAACATTTTTGAATGATTTCGTACAATTATGCATGATAGGAAAACATTAACATTCATCGTCTTAATGTTAATTAAGCTAGCGAAACGAAAGTTTATGTGTTCAGTCCGACTTTACTAAAAATCGCACGGGAGAATCTATATGCATACAAAACTGTAATCGGACAGTACCCGGTCATTAACTTTAGTTTAGTAGATTGAATTATAATTGAAACATCCTAACTATTCAGTCCTTAAAAGATGTATAACAGGAAGCCTGGCGGGGACTATTTGAATAACGTTATACTGCTCTACCGGCTGATCTCATAGTCACTATCACCTCTTTTACAAATCAGCGCTTTGCATTTTCTCTATTTGATGTACCGTATAACCATGTGGAGGGCTTGCTGATAGACAGAACATTGCATTCGTTTTTGCTCGAATAACTTATTATATACTAGTATGTTTTATTTATTCCTGAATTCCCTTTTGCAAACGCCCAGGGTACAATGAACAAAATGAGGAGAAATACTGTAACAAGTTTAGAATGTATGTTATATCGATCAGTTAGTCGTTTCGTGATCAAATATCTTCTAATTGGCTCATCTTTCAACTTTTCTTTCACATGCAATTATCACTAAACGTTTCACGAAATATGTTATTTCATCATTATAAAACTAACAAAACAAAGATTGGTTATAAATATTTGTGTGTACTATGTTTCAAAGAAGTACGAAACAAATTGTTTATTGAAAAGATACTAGTATAGCCATTAAATGTGTAAAATGACATGTAATACACAACGGCATCAGCTTCCTACAACTCTTAAAGTACATTTGTCGAGATATCTTCTGTCTTTTGTCTATTTAAGTGCACAAGATGACATGCCTTATTGTTATAATGTTAAGAAGGCATTAGTGTTCTGTCCATGAAATTGTTTAACATAACAAGTTTAGGGACGCCAAGAGCTTGGTTAAAACATTGGATTGTCACTTATCAAAATGGTAAATGTACCCCACTTACATGTCGTATAAGAGATATAACAACGTTAGCAGTATTATTGTGATGGATCAAATCATGTGTAGAGAATAACTTACAAAACACTTGTATTTACACGAGAAATACATGTGCTAAATTGCAATTTTTTAAAGATTTATTTGGTAAAATATTTTGATTCGAAAATTAAGGATTCAGTCAAAAATGACGAAAATCTTCACAAACCAGCACCGAACGGAACTCTAAGATTGGGAAAGACTCTACAAAAGTGAAGTAAATACATTTTTGTTGATAAAGAGTCAGGTTTTTTTTTACTTGACATTTTTGCTATCCTAGATTTTAATGCATTTTAGCTCTTTTGTCATGAATATAAAAAAAGACTGAAATTGTGAAATAGATTACTTTGAAAAGGTGTGTTTTACGTTTTAATAGTCATGTCAAATAATAATTTGTCTATGGTAGGATATTGACCAAATTTGATACGAAATTTGTATTACAACTTTTGAGATTAAATTAACGTCACTAATTAACTTTCCTGGATTGATTAAATCCTGTAGTTTTTAGCACCAAAGGCCAATTTTCTTCCGCAGTCTGACATTTAAATTAGACCATGTACGCCTCTTTTAAAAAATTTACAATGCAATTTTATGTCTTGCGTTACCAATTATATAGTTTTATAGCACACCAAAAGGAGAAAGTTCAATTCGATGAACCAAATTTCCAGGCTAACTGACAATGCCATAGAGTAACGCTTATACCATTAGATGATGAATATGTCTTAAAATGGAATTATTTTACAGTTCTTATACATTCAAGACGTTAATAAAAAAGAAGTGTAAGAAACAGACTTCAAAGTTAGCCAACGGAAATAAATGTCGATCTCAGATAAATAATATTCTGATATGCAATGTTTTTTTTTTAAAGGGTATGTGGTTTTTATAGAAAATTTATTGTAATTATGTCACCATCTTAGAATGATACGGAGCAACTAAAAATATGCATAAAGCAGTGTTAGAGAAAGATTGGAATGCAAAAGACACTTTGATCCAATTGCCAAGAAAAACAGAAGTTAACTCCTAGAAAAAACACTGAATGCTATAGACACAACTTATTTTGAAAAAAAGTTTTTTTTTATACAAATATAGTAAAGTCATTGTCAATGTCATGGAAGTGTTTTTCACATATTCAAAGAATCTTATATTCAACAATGCGATGTTAATGTATTCATAAAGTGATTATTGAAAGTTCCATGTTATATCACAGCATTCACTCCGGTTGTTTTGAACTTAAGTTCCTTAAAACGTATCAGTGGCAAGTGATATATTCTATAATCCATTTCATTAAATAATAAATAATCAAAGTTAATACAACAGTTAACAGTTACTGTTAATTGACAACACTGAACGCCGGAGTGGGAGCAGTATGATCGTTCGAGTCAATCGGCATTACACATGGAACATGGCCACTGTGTCTTCAAGACGTTTAAGAGCCATTTAAAAACAATGGATCAACATAAACTCCGTATGAACGCAACCTGACAACATGAAAGCAACATAGCAACATGTTGTAGTTTTCAAAGTTTTCAAAAAGTTACTCTTTGCTCAATAACCTGAACCATCTTATTCTTCAGTTGCTTTGTCAGTAATTAGTGCAGATCTAGTGATTAAGTATTTTGTATGGAAGTCAAAATACCACTTTGTTTACATTTTGCTACTTTTATGACAAAATATTTCACATTTACTAATATATTCTTAACGCATTATTTAAACATCATCATAGAAGTTATTTCTACCCTTTCTAAAGAAGTAAAAATTCATTCATTTCTGAAGCATAATGTGTCTTGAGGACTTTATATTTCATTTTAAAAAGCCAACAATACAGTTGATATGCTAAATAGTGTGACAGACATAATGTTAATGTGGTAATAATAAAAGTAAATTAGCCTGTTTATTTGGAGACATTAAAGTCAGAGAAACGTTACATTGTGCAATGAAATGATTCAGACGAGTTATCCTCTTTTGTCATCTAATTAATTTCAAGTCAACGGCAAGCATGTTTTTCAGACTTCTTTCTGTAAATTTCAATTAAATTTTTAGCAGTGAAAATTACTTCTTTAGATGCTACAATTATGTTTGGAAACAACGATACCGAGATTTTTTCTGGACTAGTTGTACAAATTTTGCTTCTATAAGGCCGTATTTTGTTATTTAGCTTATATTGTTCTAACGTATGAATTTATTTAAAGATAACTGGTGAAAATAAATGATAAAATTTTTAAGATAAATGTGTTATACATGTCTACTTGAAGATTAAAAAGTTAAAAAAGGACTGTTTTATTATTACAACGTCTTCAGAACAGGAATTGAAAATAATACCTCTCCTTATGGTATATTGTAATGCTTTTGGGATTTTAATTGTTTCTGTTTAAGTAAGATATTTTTTTCTGAGACTCAATGAATGATAGTAATCTGTTTTATAAAAAAGATTAACATTAAAAGGGCATAAACACTTTTTGACTACAAAAATGTTTTTTATATGTTTTTTATTTTATTTTGCATAACAGTTTGAAAAGTGATCTGATAAATTTTATTATTTATCTAATGAAATCCTTGACTTTTGTTATGAAGCTACTGTTGCTCTTGTTTTGTTTTGTTAAGCTTAGCGTTTTAACGTCGTATTCAGAAAATTTGCATTTCATGAAACAATCTTATGATAAAGATGGGTTTCGTAACAAAGTTATGCTTAGAAATCTACAACTAATACAATTTATCATTTTTCCATTTTGTTTTTGCGTGAGGCGGAATGGCCGACTAAACTAATTTGTAATGGTTCATATATTGATGATGTCTGGTAGACTTTGTTAAGCTGCTACATAAGCGTGCAACACACTGCCAAAACACTCATTTCAACTGAATTGAATTTCTGCCTAAAATGTTGTTTTTATAAATATTGATTGACAAAATAACAATGTGATTCATACATTTAATAAAATACAAAAAATGGGATTAAATTTTATCATTTGTTTGAACCAATTTTGATAAAAGGTTAATTCAGTAAAAATTTTAACTAAAACGTATTTTTGAAAAATGTATGAATTTATCACGAACGACAATCAGTATGTCATTTGTCAATGCAATTTCTACAATAATTCTAACTGGTCAATGCATTTGCTACAGTATTTCTTACTTGCTCATATACTACAGTTCATATTATTCATATGATTCAAACATATGTCTTTCTTCTGTGGCATTTGATACACATATCTAAAAATATAATTCATTTCTTTTATCAATCTCGATTCTTTTTGTCGTAGTTAATGATTCCTAAAAACGCATCAATAATCGGCGTAATGTTTAACTAAACATAAACATTGACTCTAGGTAGACAAAGACAAAATTATCCAGGTTCTCTAAACAGAACAAAAACGTGTTAATGTGCTTGTAACTGGATAATCCCACAACACGGTAATTGATATCTATTTGAAACGCAATGTCCCGCAACAAATGCGAAAATTGACACGCGATTAATTATGAGTTAACGTTATCCTGGAAGTAGACAGGGAGACGGGAAAATACGATAATTTTGTATTTCATATCCTGTTTATGTCAAATAAAAGGAAAAATGCAAAATCTTTGGAATAGTATCTGACATGTTTTTTTCTTTGCAAAAAAAGGCTTGGTCGGACACCAAGATTATCGGGCATAAGTTAATTTGCAAAAGTATTCTAAATATATTGCTTCAAATAACTTGAGCACGAACATTAAACTATCTATCCATTGAAGACTAACATTGAAAAAGCAAAACCACGGAATGTTTGAAATTGTGTCGCTCTGTATTCTCTAAATCTAAAGTAATATAGCCAACTTTTTCTTCTTTCTTCTGCCACTAGGTAACATTGGGCGAGTAATCCTTTATAAAAAAAACATTAACAAAAAAGCTCTAAATATATAACTTTACTTCAAATACGTATTGAAAGAAAAAGTTTGAAATTAGGTCAACTTTGTCGTGTCCTGTAATGTATTTTGTGTTGTTTCATTACCAGAGTAAAAGATTTACTTACGGCAAATTTATACATAATGGAAAAGCAATTCCATTTCTTTGATAAGGTAATGTAATGTAGCCTGACCATCTAACATATTTCATGACTGCACGACTAGACTTTACGCTAGAAATAATAACATCAGTGTCTTAAAGGTTCTACATCTATAGAATCGCCAAGTACTTTTTTTTTAAAATAATGTAACGTCTGATAAACAAAATAGCAAAAACAATCCGTAGATAAAAAATTTCATTGATGATAGAAAAAAGTTTGTTAAAGCATACTATTATAGACATCCAAATATACTGAAATACAATCAATTATTTAATAGTGAGAATAAAATTGAATTAATCAAATTATGTCAGTTTCTAGAGATAATAATGAAAAATGTTAAAGTAAGCTATAATTAATAAATGTTTTTTGTTGTTGTTTTTTGGGGTTTTTTTTGGATAAAAATGTTTAAAACAATTATAAATGCATGAACATGTTTATATATTTATGTAAATATGGTGTATGCTTGTATATACATGTATGTGTATGTGTGTAAGTATGTGTTTATGTATATATAAAATAGGTAGATATATGTGTGCTAACTTGCAAGTTTATATGATATATATTTGTGTTAGGAAATTTTTGTGAGAATGAATGGTCAAGAACCTATTATATATACATAATATATATATTTTACCTAACCTGTTAACTGTTTTTATGCTAAAATGTACTGGCATGCATGCTATAAGTTTTCTTACATTTCGTTTCGGTAAGATTTCTTGCCAAAAGCATAAGCATGTCAATTATTAACAAAAAAACAAAACACTCCTTCATTTTTGCCCTGGCTTTAAAATAAATAAACAACAGAAAATAGTCAGAAGAAGCAATAATGAAGAAAACTATCAATAATTATAACATAAGTTCAATAGCAAATTACCTTTATATTTTGATCGGATAATACTTAAACTCAAAATAAAAAGCATGTCTGCAAATACATTTGCTAACGCGTTAACCATCTATTGTATAAGGCGACTAGTATCCCATTCCTAATAATATCTACAAATGCATATATTTTTACTTACTTATTTTTTCTGTACAGTTGTGAATCAACGTTAAATTTGAATTAGAAATCAAATCGGTACCACAGAGATAAGAAAAAACTCAAAAACTTCCAATTTAATGAAAACAAAACCAAGATTAACAATTAATTGTTAACACTTACGTTTCCCTTAATGACAGTAGCACTGCAACACTAGTTTTCGGTATATCCAGCTACTGCACAATTTCATAGTAAAATGTATCCAAAATCACTTGCAAACTTCAGAACACTGCTTAATTCCAGTAGAAATAAATCCATAAACACTTTCTGTGAATAACTAAAACCCCACGTGAGACCGCGTAACTTAAGGCCCGTGAAATAAGGAAATAAATAAACCCCGCAAAAAATGTGTTAAAATTCAGTCGACACAATTTCGATACATTAAACTTTACAATCAGTTTAAATCTCTTATAAAAACAAATACTGTCCTTTGTCCGATATTATGCATGACAGGTGTCAAAAGATGATTATGTGAAATAGACATCATTTTGTGTTATTTTCAACACGTGGTCAAATCAGCTGTTTATACATATTAATTATGCTGCAGAATCATTACACTAAATACACTAAATAATTTACTTCCTACTGAACGAAAGAAGAAAAAATAAATAAACAATAGATGGTTAATCTTTTTATGTATTGTGATTGTTCTCTGTAAATGACTTGCCATGTGTGTATTGCCATTTTTACAAATGTTAATTGTTATATACCTTATGTTTGTATCATGTATGATGCACTGAGAGAAATAAAGAATTTGAAATTTGAGATAAGTTTAAAAGCAAAAGCACACACCAAGAATCTGCAGACTAAAGCAAACGAAATAGTGCAACTACATGTAATTGTAAAGCTATTCTCTTTCAGTTGACCCAATACATTTTTGTACTTTAATTAAAAAATTGTCACAAAATTGACCTTGTGAAGTTATATGGTAGAAAACTATGGTAAAGAAAAGTTATACAAATTATTCTAAAACTTGAAAATAAATTGAACTCTATTCACAAATAGTATCAGTGAAACCTTTACAAAAATATATTATTAAAGATGTACGGACCATGAATATACAAGACCATACCATATGTCAAAATTCTTATAACTATTGATATTACAGCAGATTTCCGCTATTTTAGGCAAATTGAAAATTACTATATAAATAAGCAGCAGCCACGTATACAGATTATATAAAACGTACGATTATCCAAACCAAATCAATGATAGAATATTTCAGTTAGACATTTGTATATAATCAAGTTCAGTTTGCTGACTGGAATATTATTTAAACTAGCACCCGAATGACGCTTAAATGTTCTTAACAGAAATTGCGCGTTATCGAAAAACCTCTTGAAATCTTCTTTCTTATGTCTACCACACTGTAACTGAATTCTGTAATCGGTTTGGAATATATTATATAAAACGGGCTAGTCAGACAAATTGATAAGTTAAGGCTCATTTGATGCCTGAAAAGGGCAACATATTAAGAGTGCACTGGAAGTTATTTTGTTAGAATATATATAAAATTAGATTGCATATATTAGTAACGGCTGTTGTTTTTGCTTTCCTGAAAGCAATAATCAAAGTTTTTCTTGTTTACATTTTTTACTTGAACAAAGAATGATACTAGTAACATACTGAATCTTAAACATAAAGAAATGAACTTAAACGGAAGTGTTAAATCTTTTTTTATTTTCAGTATCAATTTTGATATGAAGGATGAATTTAAATGTTTCAAATCAAGCTAACTATGATAAATTTATGTTGCACTGATCTATCACATACACAAGATAGGAGTAAATTATCTTAAATTTTGATATGTTATTACTAATGACAATGATCAGAAATTGATGTACAGTAGTTAGTGTACATTATAACAATATGTCGAATTAAGATATATGTCTGCAAGCAGATATCTGATATCTAAAGATATCTCTCATGCGACGCAATACAAACTTTGTATTATACACGAAGTTATAAATGTTTAAAAAAAACAACAACTGACATTTGAATAAATGAATGCTTGATTTACCAGACGTTTGTGAATGTTTTACCGCATGTACCGGAGTCACGTATATAAAACTTTCACAATATTTCATTTTCTGCATAGATATTGAATATGTACAATATACGTTGCTCAAGCAAGGAAAAGTGATGATTTTTAACTTAGTTGATTGATCATTAAGAAGTTTAATCACAAAAATATTTCGGCACCCAACCATGGATTTGAAAACCCCTTACAATGTAATTTAGATCTCTAAAGACATTACAGATGAAATGTATATCTCTCAAATGCCCCTTTTATGATTTGGATCGGAAACATATAAAAAAAATTGGCACCTTCAATACATTCTCTGTTTCTGTCCTTAACGAGGCATAACAGATTTTCCAAAGAGAATTTTCATTTGATGGAACGAGACAGACAAGCAGCTCATCAAAGTAGGGCTTAGAAATCTATAGTTAATATAATTTGTCATGCTTCCATTTTGTTTTAGCGCGAAGCGGATTACCAAACTAAATTAATAAGTAACGGTCCATACATTGGTGACTCTACGATATCACTTTATAAGCTCGAGATCACTTTATTAGCTCGAGATCACTTTATAAGCTCGTGCACAGTTCTTCCACTTTTAGTCTTAACTGAACTGAAGCCGTTGATAAACAAGGGACAATCGAAAATGAGTTTACCAAAGAGCGACAAAAAGACGTCTAATAAATTTCATTGACAATAATTTCTTTTTCTTGTTTTTTTTTTTTCACATCAATTAGTATAAATGTCAACACCCTTTAAAAATATAGCACTTCATTACGAATTATATCTCGACATTTTTTCTGGCCATGATTTAAAACATATTTACGTTGACAACAAAACAATTGGTTTCGTAGAATAACGTTTAAAAAGGCGTCCATGTTGAAACATTAAAATAAATTTCGAATAGTAATACATAAACTTTGATTGCAAACTGCATTCATATAGAATGAGATAACAAAATATGTGTTGATGTGATTGTTATTGAATAATCCCATATCACTGAACTTGATATTTATTTCAACACTTTAAATATAATGTCTCAAAACAAATAGAAAATTGACACGCGATTAATTATGTGTTAAACTGGACCCAGGCAGATGGTAATTTGGTACTCCCAGTCCGGAAAGTTTTCCTGTTATAATAATTATATATCACCTTACATTGAAAGTTATTTGCAGACTTAAATCTGTTAGAAAGAAAGATGTATATGAAAGGTGTATAATTATGCTTCACCAATTTAAGTTTATTGTGTTTATATATATCTTATAATACACTAAATGTGTCAAATTATCGATATGTCAACTTTGTATGCTATTGTAAAACAATCAAAAATGTTTCTGATAAAAAACAAATAATGAATCTGTTTTCAGTTATTGTTACTTATATTTACATATGTGATAAATTTTGCTTTAAATGATGTAATATATATTTAGAAAATACGAAAGTGTGTCTAACATTTTGTAAATGATGTATTGCGAGAAAGACCATCAAAGATGTACTATGTACCTTAAAGACCCATGAAGGAAAAGTACTTTTTTTCAAATTTAATCTTATCTGAAATTTAGACTGCTGTTTGAATCACCAGACCAGGCAATGCATGAGATTTTTACATCGCTTAATCATTGTTTATAAAATTTATATGTTAAGTTTGTAGTTTTGATGTTCTAGCATAATATCATTCTATTTTCAAAAAGCATATACATGTACGTGTACACAGACGCGGAATGAGGTGATAAGTATCGTGACCTGTACTGTATTGCGAGCTGTTATTAGACGCCGCTTGCAAGCGGCGTCTAGTAGAAATGCATTTGTCCATACAGCAATGGGTACAATTTAAGACTTTTTTTTTTTTTTGTTTTAACAAAATCACACCGTTTTTAAATTTTCTAATACAAAATAGCTTTTATGATGTACAACATGTCACAGGGCTTTAAGGGATTAGACTGAAGTGATAGTGCCATGTTTGAATATCATATTCTTTTTATCATTATGTAATTTTATCTACATAATAAATAACGTGCCAATGAGCCAGTCTATAGTCGATTGTTCTAAAACTTAACCGTTGAGAGAGGTGACAACTGAGGCAGTGTCTTCATACTTCATTTGCTTCGCCTCTGTTGAAGTTCGGCTCCGCCTTAAGTTGTAATATTAAATTTGATATAATGCTCCATATGCTAGCATTTAGTCTTCGTTGACGGGGTAGAAGGGAACCAGGACAACTCTGATCAATATCACTTGTCTAATCATTAAATTACAAGTTACAAAGCCTAAACCACGCCCACTATCAGAGAGGCGGTTCTCACTCAACCGTTAAGAAAGTACAACAAACCGGTTACGCTACGGCCTGTAAGGGGAGATCATTGCAGAAAAGTTTTTTCTCAAAATCATTCAAACATTATACAATTCATACCAATATTTAAATAGGTATATTCTCGGCACATATTGTCTTGAATTTATTTTAAGTTTACCAATCATTTCAATTTTATTTGTTATCCAATTTATTTTGATTCGACCAGACGTTTCAGTCTTTGTCGAAACAGACAAACATTTAAGAATTTCAGACCTGGCATTATTTTGTGAATTTAGGATTATGTTCTACTTTTTCACAAAAATATGGAACTTTATTATTAAACAACGAGCACATACCAAGTACATAGAGAACAAATTGATTTGTGCTTCGGATATTCAACTGTAATAGTGAACGATTTTCAATGCTGATTGACTGTTCACATCATTTGGCGGCGTCTTTGATGTGCATCATCAACATTTAACTTGTATTATGTTTGTAATACGTTTACTTTCGCTAATGCTGTATATGATAGAAAATATATTTCATTTACATTGCGATTTCTTTTACAATGTAAAATTACTAATGTATGGATTCCATTAACGCTTAAATTGTGAATACAATGTATTCGATTATGTGCATATACAATCTTTCCACTGGCTATCATCACTATATTAAAAAAATATAAAAAAGCTTAAAGGGAGACACAGGCAAAATTTTCATTTCTTAGTTTTGAAGTTTTCATTCATTATTCTGAAAATGCCCTCAAAATGAATATATTAGACAGTCAAAGGAACAAAACTGTTCTCCATTTAAAGAAAAAGAATGGTGGTTTCCTAACTTGACCCGCGTGGGTCAGGTTAGAGCGCTAGGATTTCACAATAGTTGTCAAAGTAAACTCTGGAAACGTTAAAGAACATGTCAAATGAATGACTTAGACTTGAATATCCACAATATATGTGTTATTGTAACTTCAAGGGTTTGTTCAAGTCACCTGACTTGTTTTAAAACTATTTGGTGATTCTATAGATATATTTACGCTTCAAACCCAAAATATATAGAATTTGAACAGAAATTCATGCTGAAACTTCAAGAAATGTCATTTTAGCGTGATTTGAGTACATAAGATCATTTTGATATTTTTGTCTTTATTTTGCCTGAATAACCCTTTAAAAAATGAAGTACAAAAAACAATAATTAGAAATTGACACGGATGAGTTTAATCCAGGGGATTTCATTTCTACTTTTAAGAGTCAAAATGCTTCATGTTTTAGACAATAGCAATGGATGGAATGTCACTTTTTTCTTGTGTGTTATTGCACAGTTTAGAACAGCTTTTGACTTCTTTGACATGTTAAATTGTAAGGATAAATTTATATATTCTACAGGACATGACACAAAATTAAGGACAAGTGACCTCGTTAGAAAGTAATACTGATCTTACATTTATTGGCGTTATTAATAAGATTTAGCCCAATGGGCTTTATTTCGTATTTCGTGTTGTTTCAAACAATTTACGTTTGCTAGAATAATCAATTTTTGATAATCAGAAGTAATCATCTTAAATAAATAACAGAAATTTTAGAAAAAGAAAATAAAATAATTAATAAATAAACCCTATAAAATGGCATGTTCATCAGTCTTCGTAAATATGCCCATGTTATGTCTTGGGTTTCAAACTGAATTAATTTTATTGTACACAAATGCCACTATTATCAAATAAAGAACCGAACCTTCTGGCGAATCGACAAAAATGTAACACTGCTCAAACAATTTCCTACAATTACTTGATAAAAAAACAAAACAAAAAAACAAAGCAACGCGCTTTCCAAATGATACTTATCTTTTAACCTCGACTTCGGGCCAGTAAAATAAAATTGGAAACTAAAAAAAAAAAGAAAACCGTAATCTAAAATAGAATTTATCAACTTTAACAAAGAGTCATTTGTTGCTTTTTAATGCACACGGTCGTTCTAAGAAATGAAACGTTTTAATCATCATTTACCAACGCACAAAATTATAATATTAAGTAAAGTTGTGTACTGCTTTAATTATTCAATTTGTATTTTAAACTTAATACATTGAATTGTATATAGCAATATATCGGAGCTAAGTCTCGTTTTTATAAATGTTATAATGAAAAACAAACTTCCAATGCGGTTTATACCGGCAATAAAAATCTAGTAAAACTGCCAGAAAATTGGAAGTAATAAATATTTCATTTTGTAAATTATATTCTGAGCATGTTCCGCTTGTCTACTGTCATGACATTGTGAGTTGCATCGGGAGAATTCCCATCTCTATATCTGTAAAACATTTTAAACTAAAACAAAGAAATCTTCAAGATGAATTACGGTTTGATGTTGCGGATATTGATACAGAAATTACATAATGTGTATTACTTGTATTACGATGAACATCGTTCAAGATAATAAAAGACAAAATGTTTTACTTTTAAGGCTAATGAAATATTTTTATAATATTTATGAACTGTAAAATGGTGTTGTTTTCATAATATTATGACGGGGTCTTGAAAGAACCATGATATAGAATTCAAACGCACATGAATATTGCTAATAAACAGAATATTATGCTCCGGATAAAAATATTTCACTGCCGGAAAATTTTAATCGTTTAGCAATAATTTCGTGTCTGTGCCATTTTCACATAAGTGAAAATGCAAACAAATTCCTTTCATACTTGAAAGGTATTTTGAGAGTTTTCTTCCTAAAGATTTAAACAAAATAGTTTGCAAATTACACACAGAAAAAATACAAGTATAGCTTTATACACTTTAAAAGATCCTTAACCTGAAAAATATAAAATATTATATAAAAATAATGCACAAAGTGAAGGGAAAAATTAATGGTTTAATTTTAGATTTTTTGAGGTTCTTATAGCTTTATTCATTGTAGAATTAAGGAATTTAACTATTTAATTACATATTTGAAAAAAAGCATAATTGTGAAGTTGACAGGTCTGCACAGTAGTTCTATAAAGTTAAACGACATGATTTCAAAAATATGTATAACTATAACTCTGGCCAGCAAACTGATGATTGCAAGCCCAAAAAAATTGAAATTGATTGTTTTGTGAAATATTAAGACCTTTTGTATTTGTTTGTAAATACTCTCTGTGGTAGGAAGCTGTTAACGTCTAAGCCCTGACTGACATACAAATCTAACAATTAATTACCAAAGATAATGTGTAGTGTCATGGACACATCATGACAAGAATGTCTACCATGAGATTTTATTTGTCTCGGACATTTTATTAAACGTCCTTTAGCTATAGCATTATTATATGCCTAGATTCAAAAAGTTCTAGTGAATAATGCTGTTCTGACATCTGGAAAGGTGTAACTTTATAAAATGAAATGGATATATTATATAATATTACCACTGCAGCAACAACAAATTATATACTTTTGATACAGTATGCATGCTTTTTAATGAATTTCTATGTGCAATATTCGTACAAAAAATGTCCACATTTTTGTTTTGTACACGAAAGAAATAAAAGAAATTGTTCAACATGAACATCTTCTGCCCGTATGGTTGGTAAGAAGAAAATTCAACCTATACTCGATGTTTCACAAAAAAAGACTTAATTTTGTTTTTTCCTTATAACAACAAACAACAACAAATACTTTTATTTACAATCAGGTCACATAAATAATTAATTTCTATCGCTATTTAAATCAAATGCTCATTTATTTTATCATGTGCCTAAACAATTGAGTTATTTACGTTGATATGATTATATAAATTCTTCAAACTTTTAAGCAAAGGTTCAAGCAATGTATTGTTCAAGCACATACCTTTGTAATTTCGAAGTATATACTTTTAATTTAGGAAAACTGTATCACATACAATCAACGTAAAAATGAAAAGATTAATAACTAATGTTTTTTTACTGAACGAGATATACATCCAAGAAATTGAAACAACCATCGATCAATTTTGTCCTCCTATAATAGCAATAATGTCAAATCTTTCATTTTGGATGGTTGCTTTAAATTACGTGTAATAAAATTTATGTTTTCTTAAAAGATTTGTATATGTTATATAATTATATGACGATTATACACTTCTAAAATTCATGTTCAGTGGTGTTGAATATTTTCTTTAAGATTTTAATCAAGATATGAACACTATTTTTGATGTATAAATCGTAGAACATATTCCCGATTTTTTTTCATGATAAGTTATGTGTTAGAATAAACAACATGGTAATGTGACATAATTCATGACAAATAAACCTATATACTGTAATCCACGTCATTATTATTTTCATACTTATGCTTTCCTTTAAATATGCCTTGGTGATATTTTGCTCCCTTTTATCTAACAATAAATAAACCTTATAAACCTGAATCTACATAAAATGCTTATTCATTTTGTTTTAGCACAGTAACATAGTTAATGTCACGTGGTCACTTTTAAGATCTCTCTGCGGAGGCACACCCTTTGTTATTTAAGGCACGAACAGGTACATAAGTTAAACAATTTGTGTTCAGTAAGCAAGCTGGATGGCTTCCTCATTGTCCCTAACAACGACCTTACCATTTAGCCGCGGACGCCCCATCTGTTCATTGCACAGATATATTTACATTCACTTTAAATACAAAAACAGATTTTATCAAATTCTCAATAGAGCTAAATTTTCTTCTTTTTTCCTCTTAATTGTTCGAGAGAGTTCATCGCATTCGAAATTACGATGATTCAGGCTGAAGAAATAAAACTGATATGGACCCACCTGGAATATATTTATGATTGCAATCGAAATAAATCCTGGAAATTGGGATTTGATAAAACAGCTCTGACAGTAATTGGTGTCCCATGCAGCATTTATTTCCGTCTCTTTTTTATTTACAAATGAAACAAATGTCTATTTCTATTTCTTAAAACAAAGTAGCCGTGATTACAAAATTAATTTGATGGGAAACTCTTTTATCACAGAAAGCCTACACAGCAATATCTAAAGGTAGTTTCTGTAGAACATTTACGCTGTCAAAATTGGTTATGAAATATAAAATGTACATGTGAAAATGATCACACATTATAACACTAGTCCATATCGCAAATTAACTCTAATTTTTTTTATTGTGACTTCAAAAAATTGTTTCTTATTTTAACACGGGTATGAAATATAAATATATGTGAGTAAATTATCGCTCAAACTAATCCATATCGCAAATTAACTGTGATTAATTTTATTCTGACTTCAGAGTTATTTCTAATTATAAAGCCATTATTTATATATTAACACACGCGAAGATAAAAAGGGTGTCTTTAATCGGTATCTTGGCTGCATCAACTAATGATGTTATAAATGATATCTTTACTTCAGTATTACAGGTTCCATTGGTGGTAATTGTATGATGATAACATACCTAATTATCATTAAGAGTCTGAAGAACCTATGGTTTTATAATTATCGTGAAAAAATATAATCTGATACTTTGAATCTATCAATGCTCATTTTCAGTATATAAAAAGGATTTACTCGGGATATTCTACCTGGTCTCTTATCCTTAGATATACCACATGTAATTTATATACGTATGTCACCACAGGCTTAATATTCTGTTCTAAGTAAAAGTTAAACATTTTGTTTCGAAATTAGCAGGATTCTTTGGA
>NW_026856656.1:0-51152 GCF_026571515.1 Ruditapes philippinarum | reverse complement strand
TCAAAACCTTTAATTTAAGCATTTTAGTGATATATTTGTGAATTTCCCATGTGTGTTCGATGACACTCACTGAGCTCTGAAGTGGTGAATGCCAGATGTATACAGGGCAAAATTCCCTCGGCCTCTGTTCCCAAAACTTCTTTTATGCCTTTACAAACTGATTCACAATCAAAATTATGATGTCTGACAATTGTTAATGCATAACCACATCTCATTGAATAATCTAAAAGAGAATGAGATTGTTCAAGTGAATTGTATTTTTAAGTCTAATTACGTTATTGCTGTGCGTTAAATCAATACAACTTTCTAAATATCGGTAATACAAATTTGTCAGTTAGTTTACTTTAATGTCAAGGTTTTCGAGAACAGAATTTATTAACTGTGTCGCTTCCCCTTTTTCAGTATGACTTTTATCAAGGAAAAGATTATTTTCCGGTACGATATAATGAGGCAGAAAACCTTGTTTAACGTATTCGGCTAACTTTAAAAGACCCTTTTTTCACACAATATATCAATAACTCACTTCTCCAATCAGTTCCAGGACATTCTTCGCAAAGCCAAAGTGCAACATTTTTAATATGATAAGTCGATATAATGCCTTTCAAGTATTGTTTGTTAAGAGCCTTCAGTAGAATAAAACATTTGAACTGTGTATCCTTCATGCTCCATAGCAGATGTCTTTCAATTTCTGTGAATATAATCCTCCATTCCATGTTTTGGTCTCTAGAAGATTTACTGCCAATTGGAACAACATAGCAGGAGACGTCTCTGTCTAATGAATCTAAAGTCATTTCGCTCGGCCAGTTGTTCTTTCTCTCACGAGTTCTCCATGTAATTGCTTCGACAGGCCATTGGGTTATTGCTAAACATTTGACTGTGTCTATATTACCATAAGTCGTCGCTGGCCCATTACTTGTAACTGTTAATTTTTTTTGTTTTCCAATAATATATACAGATGGGAGAATTTTCTCACGAAAAAGTTTACTCGAGATAAAACACGCATTATTATCCCAATTAATTAGATCAAAAAAGTCTACTTCATTCTCTAAAAAATCTGGAACTAACCAAGCGAGCACATTAAGTAAGTACAAGAAATTATCTCTGACTTTTAATCTACAATATTCTGAACTGCATCCATGTCTTGAAATATAAATTGGTGTTAAACTATAACTACCACTGCGTTCCTTGTCTTCCAAAACAGTTAATCCTTCCACTACTTCCATAACACTTCTATTTAATCCGGACCCTTCTGCACAGCCGCGACTAGTAATAGACTTCCTTATGAAACGTTCTTCAAGATATTCTCCCATCAATTGTGTTTTCTGTTTCATTTTTCTAACACCAACACTATAACCAAATATATCTAGTTTTCTGTTTAGATTGATGGTATCCATGGCAATCAGTATCAACTGATATCGCTAGTTACGATATAATCTACAAAAGGTATGTTGATAAAATTTGCTTTCCTTTTTTTCTACCAATCTTTAATAGGCAGTATAAAATATAGGGTTTTAAATAGGTTTTAACTTCACTTTAAATGCGGTTAGAAATATCCTAATGTACAACCGTATTGATCAGCTTTAACTCTGACAAGCACATAATAAAGGTATTGAAAGAATAATTATACCTTTCTTAGCAACGGGTCGTCGTCATATTATTACTGATTTCGTTATTTGCGAACACGAAATATCGTCCGCGATCAAGTATTGAAATTTGAGAAAGGAATTACAGTCAACCCGGCCCTAAGTTAACCCGCACAGTCAACCCGGCCTCAAAATTGGTCAACCCGGCCCCAAAATTGGTTAATCCGGCCCACAGTATTTTTATTGGTCAATGTGACCCCAAAATTGGTCATTGCGGTCCCAAAATCGGTCATTCCGGCCCCAAAATATTTTTTATTTTTTCAAAGAAAACTATTTAAGTCATTTTGTTGTATGATGGAATAAAAATGATTTATTATTAATTGAAAATTATTAACTATAGAACAATAGTAAAAAAACATGAACTGGCATAAAAGTGTCGGTAAATTTAATTGCGCCGATTAAGACTTTAATACGCAAAAGTGATAATGAATAATTATTATTTTATGACATCAACAATTATATGTTCATCAACATTAATTCAGATGTGATAATCAAACAGTTTAAAGCAATCAATTAACAAAAAAGGTACAGCCGTGAAAACAAATCCTTGTAAATGTAAATTGAAGATGGTTTCGTGAGTGTTAATGAGTGTTAATTAGGAAGAAATGCATAGAATTTCGAGTTAAAAGGTCTGTATAAATTAAGTTTCCAACAATCTTTTTTTTTCAGTTCATTTGAATGTTTTTATTAAATACGTTCATCAGTATAATTAATATTTGTTTCGTTTTTTATTAACTTATTTTCAAAGAATATTTACTGTGTAAAAATATATTGGAATATTACAAAGTGTTTTAAAAAATGATAGTGTTTTGTGTTAAATCACTTTATATCATTATGACTGATAACTGTATTGATTGTGGATATATTGTGCGTGATAGACAGGAGGCAGTGACCAGCGATATCTGTGATAGATGTGTAAAACAGGTAAGCTTGCATTTATTTTTCTTTCTAAGTATATATTATGTATATTACAGGCTGATTTATAATTAATTTCAAAAGCATAATTGGACAATGTTGTTCGTGAAACAGAAATGATCCGATTTATTTTCGATCATAAAACTATAAAATATAACAAATCGCAAGTAGAAATGAAAGTTGGAATTGCAAGCGTATCTGTACATTGTAAGACAGATTCATTCTGTGACGAATAACAAAAAAAAAGGTGAATACTATAAAACTCAATAATATCTGGATACTTTTTCGAGATTAATGTACAATCTTAGAAAAATGTAAAATTGTATCCTTTCTGAAATGCAAAATATATAAATATTGATTTAACAATTTATTTCAACATTAAGTATATATCTCATATTTTTAATTGCTAAGTCTCATGAAGATACTGTATTATGAACAATTTATTGTAAAAAAAATCTAACATTTTACCTATATTTTATGTATTGAATAAATCTTGATTTAATATGTATAACAATGTGTATTGTCATTCAATAAATAAATAAATACATTTATTATACGTTTACCATCGATGAGATAAAACTTTTTAGTATTTTGTTTGCAGACGACGCAGTATTTTTTGCGCACACGCCGATAGCCTTACAGTCAATGCTCAATGATTTACAACTTTATTGTTTCAATTGGGGTATGAAAATTAATACAAACAAGACAAAAATAATGATTTTTGAACAAGGAAGACATTCTTCTTACAATTTCAGACTAAATAACGAATCATTAGAAATTGTAACACAATTTAAATATTTAGGTAACTCTATTCAAGAACGGTCATTGGAATCGCACCCAAAAAACTCTTGCGCAACATTCCCTTTACGCTCTCCATAATTTATTTATTGTATTCAATCAGTTAGAATTAAAAGTCGTTGATAAATGCAAGCTTTTCGACAGTCTTGTAAGTTTTATTCTTAATTATGGGGCAGAAGTATTTGGATATGACGATGCAAAGGATATTGAATTAATTCATGTAAATTTTTACGAAAAGTACTTAATGTTAGGAAGTCAACAAATTTAGAGGGTCTATACGGAGAGCTTGGCCGACATCCAATGAGAATTCAAAGAAAAATTATACTTGTTAAATATTGGTTAAAGATTATAAATCTCGAAGAAAATTGTTTACTTAAACAAATGTACAACATACTTAAAAATTGACGCTGACAACAAAATTCATAAGGAGGGAAAAATTGGGCCTATCATATCAAATCTATTCTTCAGGAGATATATATAGGGATGTCCAATTTATGGTTAACTCATACTGCTAATCAAAATAATTTCATTTCTATAAAAAACAGAATTTTGGACATATATAAACAAGACTGGTATAGAAAAATAAATAATTCAAATAGATTATCTTCCTATTGCATTTTCAAACATGAATTTAATCAAGACTCATATCTAAGTGTTATAAATACGAATAAATTCAGAATAGCTTTAACAAAATTTAGACTGTCAGCACATAATCTTGCCATTGAAACAGGTAGACATCAAGGAACGCCTAGGGAAGAAAGAAAATGCCAAAAATGCACCATGAATGTAATTGAAAATGAGTTTCATTTCCTCCTTATTTGCCCAAATTATTATAACTTAAGGAAACAATATCTAAAACCATATTTTTGTAGGTGACCTACTATTAAAAAATTCGAATTACTGATGACAAGTAGAAATCCTAAAGAAATTATCAACTTATCAAAATATTTATACTTTGCATTTCAAAAAAAGAGAATTACAAAATATTTAGAATAAAATAAACTGAAAATATATAACTTTTAAGAGGTTTATTTATTGTTCTATTCTGTTCAGTATTAATTGTTGTTTTGTACCATTCTTCTGTAAATTGTTAAATATTGTACAATGTTTGTAACACGTTTATCCCTTTTCATATGTAATTGAAAGTATATTGGCTATATGTATGCTCATGCTATTTTATGCCAAATAAAGATTATGTTATGTTATGTTATGTTATTTATAAATTTATTGTTGTGGACAAATCTATTGACACGTGCAAATCTTTACCCACCTGTGGGTCCAGCGATAATTGCATTATCTCACTTATCAAAACTTTCACACAATTAAAGACATACACGTTATCTAAATTGATATATATACAATCAAGTATAATTAATTTTTCAGATACCTGCCATTGTTTTGCGAGAATATTATCAAGTGTCCGGTCAAGAGTAAACAAGATGGCCATTTTTGGTCTCAGCGATTTTTGACATATTTTTGCAGCTAAAACACATTATCAACAAAATGAACCATACAAACGTACAACACGCTGCAAAACTTTATGAACAACAACATGTAAGTGATAAATCCCTGAAATTTCACCCGTCCGTACGTCAAACTCGTTTTCTGTACTTGGCAATATGGACACTGCTGACGTGGAAGTTTTTGAAGACAGCCAAAATTTAGGTCTAAACGTAGGTCGAGGGCAAAAGGGAAATAGAATTAGCACCGGGGATAAAAGTGGTAATAGTGGACATGATATAGCACCCTCAGAATTTTGTAACTTATCCGTGGATGAAAAGCTATCAGTGTTGTATACACAAGTGCATGAAAATCGGTCAGCTATGTACACAATGGAAAATAAGGTCGACCAATGTTTAGGTTTACATAGTAAAATGGATTCCTTTGAAAAATGTGCAACTTCACATGATAATAGACTTTAAATACTGGAATATAAATCCATTGATATTGAAGCCCGTGGCAGGCGAAATAACTTGATTTTTAGCGGATTCGACGAAAAGCAAAATTATAAAATTTGTTTATCAAATTGTAATTTTATGAGTGAAGTTGTTAACTTACCATACGGAAAATACATTAGGATTTAGTTCTCCTCAACCATTACAGTAACACGCAAAACTTAATGAACGTCTAGATGATCATGATCAAACAGGAAATCAGTATCACAAGACGCTATTAACCTCAGTTAAATATATTTAGGCGACATTGAAGTCCCTAATAGAAAATACTGGGGAGGAGGGTGGGTAGTTGTATGGTAAGTTAACAACTTCACTCATAAAATTACAATTTGATAAACAAATTTTATAATTTCATTTCGTTCCGTTGTTAACTTACCATACGGAAAATACATTAGGATAGATTACAAAGCTTACCTCAAAGCTGGAGGTGGGTGTATTTTCTTCCTAATCTATATCTTGTGTCTAGAAACATCTTTAACACACATGATCCTTCAAAAACGTAATGGACTATCTGGGTCTAATTATCACAAATACCCTCTATATACATTGTTCAATAATACTTCCAAAGTATATTGAAGAGTGTCATTAAAATACAAAATAGAGATTTTCTATCTCTCAGCAACACGCAGAAGACTTTAACATTCCTCTGGAAAATAACGTATCTACATTAAAACACTGGGATCAATTCTTCTCAGATAAAAACGATAAATGTGGATTCATTTTTCCAATCTGCTGCTTCCAGAATTGATGATAAACTAGCACCTTTAAATAAGGCCCAAGAGGGACCTATTGCCCTAGTAGAATGAGCTGTCACTTTAATTGACGTATTGTATGCCATCTGAATAGTTTGAACAATCCATTTTGCTAAAGTCTGTTTAGAAACTGCTTTGTGTGGTTTCACATAACAAATGAATAAACTAGTTTCATCTTGAAGTTTAGATCGTCGTATAGATTCAGTTTTCTTCAAATAAATAGCTATAGCTCTCTTTGGATCTAACTTTTTGTCATCTTTGAAAGCTGGAACCCAAATATTTCTTCCCATGTGTGATGGCCTGTCCTGCTTGGACAAACCTTGCCTTAAAAACATAATTCCCTCACTATGTACAGTCACATTACCCTCTCCTAATCTTAACGACTGGAGGTCCGAGCATCGTCTGAACGTTGTAATGGCTGTAAGAAAAACAGTTTTTAAGGTTAGACATTTCAATGAAGTTTTATGTAAATGTTCAAAAGGACTTAGTTTCAGCATTTTGAGGACTTTTCCTAAATCCCATTCAGGTGCCAATTTAGAAACAGGCGGTCTTAAATTAAAAACCCCTTTGAGTAATCTAATAATATATGGATGCTGTCCAATCAGAATATTATCAACAGGAGGTAGTACAGCCGAGAGCATTGAGCGATAACCAGCAATTGTTCTGTATTGCAAGCCTTCATGAAATAAGAAAGTTAAGAATTCGGCACAATCTATTAAAGATGCAGTAAAGGGATCTTTATTCCTTGTACTACACCAGCTACGGAATTTTCTAAATTTACATCCATAATCTTTTTGAGTTCCAATTCTCCATGAGGCTGTGAGTAATTTTTCTAACTCCCTTAGAAAAACCTTTTGTTTTTGAAATTTCTGTTGAGAGCAACCAAGCTGTCAGTTTGAAAATTTCTGGAGATGGATGATATATTTTTTTGTTTTTGGTTGAACCAACATTTTCCCTGAGAACCGGAAGACGAACCGGTGGTGCAATCAGATACTGAAGTAGAGTTGTGTACCAGTGACGACGTGGCCACTGAGGTGCTATTAAAATTATTTGACAATTGAACTGAGACATGTGTTGTAGAACTTTTGGAATTAGGCAAATGGGAGGAAACGCATATGCTATCATTCTCTCCCATGACACTGACAGAGCATCTATTGCCTTATGCTTGACTGTTTTGATACCATGAGCAAAATATTTGGACTTTGCGGTTGTGAGCTGAGGCGAATAAGTCTACCATCGGTGTTCCCCAACGTCTGAACAACATTTGAACTATTTGATTGTTCCAATGTCCATTCCGATGGACGAATTTTGACCCTCGAAAAATGATCTGCTAACAAATTCATCTTTGCCCGCAACATAAGCTGCTTTTATTCATGAAGTTGTGTTTTATTGCCAGATTCCACAATTCCCATGTTAGATAACAAAGACTTGCAGACCTGGTTCCCCCTTGTTTGTTTATAAACTGGACAACTGTTGTGTGTTGTCCGATCTGATCAAAACTTGTTGATTTTTTAGATAAGGAAGGAAATTTTTTACAGTCCTTAATACAGCTTCCATTTCTAATACATTGATATGTCTTTTTGCTTGTTCCCGAGTCCAAGTACCTTGAAATACTTTTTGCTCGTTCATATGACCCCATAACCCGTCTTCGAAGAGTCTGTTTTTAATTGTCACAGTTGTTGACCACTGCTGAAGAGATCTGCCCTTCAGCGTATTTGCTCTTAGTAACCACCATCTGAGATGGTCTATTAAGTGTCCCGTTATGGTACATTTATTGTCATGTCTTTGGAAAGTGGTTTCCAATGAGCAAGTAGATGCAACTGAATAGGACGCATATGTAAACGGGCAAAAAGGTATTATTTCTATGCATGAGGCCATTAGACCCAATACATGCAGAAACTGGAAGGCACTGTTCTTGCCTTGAATTAATAACCTGATAGCTTCCCTCCAATTTTGTGATTCTTTCTAGAGTCGGGTTACACTAAATCTAACTTTAGATTGAAACCTGCCTAGGTAAGTGATTATTGTTTTGGGACTAGAGAAGATTTCTCTACATTTATGATGAAACCTAACTGGAGGAAGCAAACTGACTGTCGTCTTTTTTGATCTGACAGCAGTGCTATCTTTTGAGATTTCACTACTAGCCAATCGTCTAGATACGAGGCTACGTGGACATTTAACATTCGTAAGTATGCTGCAACTACTGATATTACTTTTTGTGAATGCTCGTGGAGCCTGGCTTTGACCGAAACATAAACGCTGTGAATTGGTAACATTGATTGTTTATGCAAAAAACGAAGGTACTTTTTGTAGTTCTTGTGAAACTTGGAATGTGCATATAAGCATCCTTTAGATCTAAAGTGAAACTGAATTGGTCTTTTTTTGACTAAATTTAGAACTTTCGAAAAGTGTGTCCATTTTTTGAAATGCTGTTTCACCATGTATCTGTTTTAGCGGCTTTTAAATTGATACTGGCCTCATTTCCCCCATTCTTTTTTTGGGACAAGGAAAAAAACGTGCTGTAGAAACCTTCCATTACTTCCTGCAATGGAACTTTTTCTATAGCCCCCTTTTTCTAAAAGGTTTTCCACCTCTGAGAAAATAAGTTTCATCTGATCTGGAGGTGCTTTGTAATTTTTATACCAGTAAAATTTGGAATTTGAGTAAATTCCAGTTTGTGAGGCCATTTCTGATGGTTGACAACACCCATTTGTCGTCTGTTATCATTTCCCCACTGATTTATGAAATATTTAGTCTGCCGCCGAACAGGTAAATGGGGAAACATCAATCATTACTTTCTCGTCATGCTTTATCTGAAAATGATTTTGTATTACGAAAAAGGAACTCACCTTTGATTTCTGCACTGGCTTGTTATAGCCCAAACGTGGGATCTTGAAACCCACTTGAATATGAAGAATAGTTACGAGGTCCACTGGATGGACTTCTCTTCATATTTTGGTTTCTTAGAACTCCTTTCATTGTTGGGAGTGAACTTCCTCTTATACAAAACAGAAGGTGACTTTAGCCTGTCTAAAACATACTATCTGGTAATACCTCAGTAAATTTGCTTGTTTCGCTCCTGTTTGGCTTTTCAACTTCTGATCAAAAGTAGACCCCAAAAACACCCCTTCAGCTGTAAGAGGTAGAGTGCTAATTGTTGAGAGAAAATCTTTCAAATCATTCAAGCCTGTATCATGAAGAGCAGCATTTTTCTTTTCGCAAAGATGATTAAAGGCGCCAGTTCTAGCCACCTGAATCAAGAGTTTTAGTTGAAATGGCAAAAACATCTCTTGTCATTTGAACAGCCAAATCCAAGTTACAATCTTTCTGCTTGTAAACATTCTAACAGGGAACACAAAATCTGCTGTGGAATAACAACACATAATCATACCCATGCGTTGAAGCCATCTGTCCATGAAATGGCAAATCGTTCCATTGACCGCATAGATTTACTAAACAAAGAAGGAGCATGGCAAAAGCTGCCTTGTGTCATATTTTTTTATCAACAATGATTCAACTGTATCATCTAATTTAGGCACTTGAAAAAAACTTTCACAACTTTCATGTACTGGAAAATCATACCTGTAACTGTCTTTAAAACTTGTTAATTTATCAGGATTTTCACTTCTGTAAGATTGAGACAGAATGTTCATTTGAGAGTCATCTAAAATAATTCCTACATCAGGTTTTTAACTTTTTAGTTTGTGCATCTTCACCAAACATATTCAAAAGTGATTTATTTCTTTCCTCTTCAGTCAAAAGTCACATACTTACTGAAACGGCTGTTACGACTGCTAGACTCTGGATCAACTTGCTCTCCCGAGAAAGCCACTGAATGTCTGTCTGATTCATCATCAAACAAAACCACTGTCACGTTTTCTCCGACTCAGAAACTATCACTGATAAAACATCAGAATGCATCTGTGAATGTACATCCCTATCAGGCGCAATCTGTGAATGTACACCCCTATCAGGTGCAATACCAATAATCTCTATCTAAGCTGTTATCCAGGGATAGAAGTGGTCTGCGAGCAGCACTAATTGCCTCGTCTGTGACCTGTGTACGTAAAGACTGGAACTTTTCTGAGCAACGTAAGTGTCCTCGTTCCTTCCCGAGACATATTATTAGACAACAAATTTGTCAACATGTCTAACTTAGAGTCAAAAGAAGAAAAACGCTCCTCAAGTTTGTCATTCAATTTCTTCTCTAAGAAAAAACCAATGAAATTTTCATCGTCTTTAGACTTAGCAGATGACTTACCCCTCGACGATGTTTTCTTTTTCGTACTATTTTTTAGACGAAATTTCCGAATCAGTTTCGGATATAATTTCTCTTTTTCCTGAACTAACACGGCTTCTGCCATATTATACTTATAAAATAAAACAAATAAATCCTCAAAACAGTTCACTAAAATGAAAATAAAAGAGAACATAAAACACGTGTCCGACTGCAATGGCGCAAAAAATTTAACTGAGGTTAATAGCGTCTTGTGATACTGATTTCCTGTTTGATCATGATCATCTAGACGCTCATTAAGTTTTGCGTGTTACTGTAATGGTTGAGGAGAACTAAATCCTAATGTATTTTCCGTATGGTAAGTTAACAACGGAACGAAATGAAATGAAGGTTGTTCCGCGATAATTTAAAACTTTATTCGATCGAAGCTCAAAATAATGTCATCACCTACAATTGAAAGAGCACATAGACTCGGTAAATTTGAGAGAAGTAGTAGAAAAGCTTTAATCGTTGCTTTCAGAGATCATTCGGACACAGTATCCATTATATCCAACGCACACAAACTGAAGTATACCAATTATGATATTAACAGAGACTTTCCCCAAGAAATAACAAATGCTAGGAAAAGTATATGGAATAAATATAAAGACCTTAAATCAAAATTCCCTGAAAGAAAGATAACCCTAGTTTACCCGGCAAAGGTCATTATGGATGGTAAAGTAGTGATAAATGCTTTTCCAGATTGGGACTATTATATGCGCGGCAACCGAATCACTCCTCCATTGAACGAAACAAATCAATCCGCTGGCAAGAGTGACTCATGCTGGACAGACGACAAAAATAAACAAAAATACTAAGAGAAACACGAACTTTTGTCGCAAATTAACGTGTCTCCGAACTGTACTGTTCATTGTTGACGGCAATAATATCTCCACCGCCGTTCCGTGACAAGCGTAGTCAAGCTCCCAGAAGGAATTCTCAACAAGGGGCGTCTGGGGCCGAAATCAAACGTCCGTGGGCAAGCGCCAATAACTCAAATGACTTAAATCATCCCCGTTAGTACAGCAGGGGGAATGTACGATGTAGTGAAACTGATGGCAGTTTGTTTTTTGCGGCACTAAATGTTTGCGGTCTGAAAAGGCGATTACACTATCCAGAATTTGTTTACTTTATAAATAACTATGATTTTTTTCTCTGTTTCAGAAACGAATACTGATTAATATGATTTTGTAGATATTGATGGTTCAGACTCAGTAATTCAGAAGGCTAACGCCAGGTTAAAGTTCCTTTACCGTAAGAAAGATTTCCTCACACAGCATACCAAAAAACTGCTTATCAATTCATTAATTCAGTGCCACTTTGACTATGCTTGCTGTGTCTGGTATAATGGTTTAACTCAGGTCTTGAAAAATAAATTACAGACAGCACAAAATAAAATGATGAGATTTGTTCTAAACCTTGATTCCAGAGTTCATATTGGATCTTCCCATTTTAAATCCCTTAATTGGTTACCAGTTTGTAAAAGAGTTGAACAAATCATGTTATGTCACGTTTTTAAGGTTAAAAACCAAATGGCCCCAGAGTACTTAAGTGATTTTTTTTTCTCAGGAATCTATGCATTCTTATTGTACCAGACTGAGCAAAAAAGGAGGGTACTGTCTTCCTAAGGTTAAAGGTTCCGGGTCAAAGTCTTTCAGTTTTATTGGTGCTAAACTATGGAACAGTCTTCCAACCTGCATAACTGAAATTAACAAATTTCATCGTTTCAAGGTAGCCATCAAAAGTCACTTTTTAAGTAGCATCTAAGTGTCTTTCTTAAAATTTCTTGCAAGAAAATTTTATGTTTTCATTATTTTAGTGAATTATTTTTCGGCTCAGGTTTACTGTTTCATTTTTTGATATTTGTTTAAAATTTTTTATTAAGACTTTAAAAACTTTATCATTTTTTTGAATAGTGTAATCTATGGCATGTTCTTTCCTTACATACTCATAACAACTGTGATATTTTTTTAATGTAATCCTTTCTTACTATGCACATACTTATTTCTTAATGTGATAATGACTTTTTATTTACAATACCTTACATCTTAAATTGTGATGATTTTAAATGATATCCTTCATTAATGTGATTTATCTTATAATTTGTGATATTTTTTTTTCTTTTATGAAATACCTCTCTATGTCATGCCACCAAATGCTAAGGACCACAATGGAAATAAGAGCTTGCTCTTTTTTGTGTTATCCTTGGTTTTGGGAACATGTCATGGTTTACATAATATAGTATTAATTCATTTATTTATTTATTTTTTTATTTATTTGTAATTGTTTTTATCTATATTGTGTTTGTTTATCATGTAACATGTTTACCTTTATGCCGAAATCTATCTATCTATCTATCTATCTATCTATCTATCTATCTATCTATCTATCTATCTATCTATCTATCTATCTATCTATCTATCTATCTATCTATCTATCTATCTATCTATCTATCTATCTATCTATCTATCTATCTATCTATCTATCTATCTATCTATCTATCTATCTATCTATCTATCTATCTATCTATCTATCTATCTATCTATCTATCTATCTATCTATCTATCTATCTATCTATCTTCTATCGATCGATCGATCGATCGATCGATCGATCGATCGATCGACCGACCTACCTACCTACCTACCTACCTACCTACCTACCTACCTTACCTACCTTACCTACCTACCTATACCTACCTACCTACCTACCTACCTACCTACCTACCTACCTACCTACCTACCTACCTACCTACCTACCTTACCTACCTACCTACCTATACCTACCTACCTACCTACCTACTTACCTACCTACCTACCTACCTACCTACCTACCTACCTACCTACCTATCTATGGTTACTCTTTTCTAGCAAAACATTGGTCTAAAAAGTACAAAGGAAGGTCGGGAGGCATTGGTATCTATATACAAGATAATCTTTTCCTTATGTCGATTTATTAGAAAGTAACTAAGAATATGTCTTATGGGTCTCAATAAAAAATGAAATTGTCGGCTAAAGTGAAAACTTAATACATGGATGCGTTTATCTCTCTCCTGAAAAGTCGAGATTTTTTAATGAAGATGATTGGTCCTAATTTGAAAATGAATCAATGTGTAGCAAGTTCAAATACGTACAAATAGCTGGCGATCTTAATTCACGAGTAGCTTAGCTTAATGATTTCATTCCATCTGAACCGTTTCTCAATGAAAACTTTGATATTGATGTAGAAAAAGGTTGGAAAAAGATAGAAATGTAGGAAATGTACTTTAGGGATAGGTCTGTATAGATTATGTAATAGCAACTGCTGAGTGCTTTGATAAAGTAACCGACTTTGTAGTAATTGAAACTGATTCACTTTTTTTCTGATGGCCGTAATGCCTTACACTGGTGTATAAATTCACAAATAAAACATTTCGGCAAAAATGAGCCAACAAAGCTGCACAGCGACCTAATTGGGACCCTAAACACTCGATTAATTTTAACAGTAACATAGATTTAAATAAACTCGAAGAAATTTAGGACCAATTGAACTCGTATCCACAATCACAAAACACAGTTGAATATATAACAGAAGAATTAGGTTTGCTGTTCTCAAATGCCGCAAGTAATACCTTTCCTAAAAAGTCTCCTAATAAACATAATTACAATAATACAACAAATAAAGCATGATATGGACCTAAATGTCACCAAGCTAGAAACCATTATCATAAAGCTAAAGAAAAATATAGGCAGACACCAAATAATTACAATAAAATAAACCTACGAAACGCAAGTAAAAAATATAAAACGAACAATGAATTATTACATAAAGAAACACAATTTTTTAAATGCAAAGAAACTAAGATCGATCTCTTCAAGAAAAAAGTCCCAAAACTAGGAGGTCAAAACAAAGTAATCTGGAGTATTTTGAAATTTAAATAAAATTACCTTTTTACCCCACCCACTTAAAAAACACATTATCCTAAAAATTATACTAAAATGATAACTTTCATTGGCACATTTGGTTTGCAAAAAAAAGTTGTTTCTTGTAAATCTGTCGTAAGGAAACAAATCATTATTGAATTGCAAGAAAAAATAGAAAATGTAAAGCACATATTTAAAAAAACAGCAATTTTTTAGAAATATTTAGCCTTAATTATCGGTTTTCATCTTAAAAATCCTACTAACATTATTAATAGATACTAAAACTAAATTTAAGGAATATATTTAATATTAAAATGTTTGAAAACAACAATGTTTAATAGTTAATGCTTGCAAATTTAAGTAATAAATAATAAATGATTATTTTCATATTTTTGGCGGCCATCTTCGACGCCATCTGGGATTTCTTAGTCCGCCAGCACTTGTGGCAAAAATGAAATCCATTTTCGTAATCTAGGGACCCAACCAAACATTTTGATATATGAAACCTCCTGTTTATGATCCGGGAACAGTTACTCCCCTAAATAAGCGACTTATGTTAATTAAACTTTACGATTGTTACACTTTCAAAATTGTCGTGAAAATAAGCATTAATCTGGAGGCACGCTGCTTTAAAATTGGTATATCAACTGCTTATATGTTCAGCCATAATCACAGAAAGGTTTAAAATCAAACCGTTTCTTAAAGTGAATTGGTCTACAATGCACATTTTTTCATAAGTATATATTTCAAATGTTGAACAAAAACAATAGAAATGTATCATTTGGATATTCTTATGAATTATTATTTGGTGGAAAAAAATGTTGATAATGTTCTAAACCGTGTCTATTCTAGGAATCGAAAAACATGGGGGATTTTTATCGAAAAGTGAAAATTTATTACACTTGTTTTACACTTTTCCTTCGTTCTCATAAAAATACGAGTGAATCCCCACATCAATCTCCTAGAATAGACACTAAGTGATTTGGCAATGAATAATGATATTTTGCTCGAGAACAAATTATTATCTGCTACATGAATATAAATATAGTTTTTTTTTATTAAATTCTCATCCATATATGACAACATATAAAACATTTCAATTACAAATTATAAAGTTATAAAGTTGCCTAGACTACAATCATATTGAAAGGGAGACAACTCATCGACCGATACTGTAAATACTACAAATATGTACTGAAGAGTTACCTTTCTTTTGTATGCTTATTAACATGGTCACAGTTGAAATTAAGAAATCGCGGAGAGAAATTCCAATGCCCAGAGCGTTTTTGCAAAGAACATCATGGCAAAGTTCTTAAGGTTTATCTAACAAAATGTAATAAAAGTACTTGAACTGATCAGCAGCTGTTTCTAAGCATTTAACTCTTAATTAAGTCTTATCAAGGTATACCTGGCAAATATCAATATACGTAGACTGTTAATAACGCGTGCTTATTAAAAAAATAATTGTTGTGTTTTGTTCTTTATGGTATTTTTCTCGATTAAAATATCATTACTTTGCTATTATAGTTAAAAGTTACACGGCAATGATGAGTATAAACTTGTATTACTTTTGTATGCGCAGCGTTCGCGTAGTTGTTGCACGCCTTACACTATTGCCTTTGTCAATATGTCATCTGCCGGTGAATATCACATTATATTCGACGGCACACTAGTCAACAATTAGTGTATAAAGTTACATGAGAAAGAGAGAGAGAGAGACAAGTAAAACCGAAGCAGATATACATGTATTCCCCATAATATGTTCATTGCAACAAACGTTAATCAAAGCACAGAAGGCGCTGAATTTGTTTGGGTATCAGAATGTCAGAAAGGTGAAGGTCCAATTTGTTTGTATAGTATCACCAATGATGTTTCCAGTGTTATAACTATAGTAAATTGGCTATAAGACTTATTACAACACTGATGTTCAATTCAAAGTTTATTTGGCATAAACAATTAATTTTTTTTTTAGATAACTGGCCTGTAGTTGGATTTGAACTCCAGACCTTTCGCTTCTAACGCGAGCGTGTAGACCCCTCGACCACGATGAAATTATAAGATAGCCGTCTGAAGAAACCACATCATTCTAAATTAGAGTTTGTAACCCTTAATAATTTCGATATATTTTGTTCAAGGTAAACCTGTTGTTTAACACTGATGTAACTATGTTGGACTACTTCCGGCATTTGCAAATAAGAGCATCAGGGTCTGAAATTTCGCTACTATTATTTGTTTGGTCTGACGACCCAAACAAATAAACAAACACGAAAAGAAATATCAATACATTATTGTGCATAACGAATAATGTTACTAATGACTATTCAACCGGTCACATTTGTACCTATGAGCTTAAGTATTCAAGCATTTCAATCTATAACGTCTATACATATGCATGTAGGTCAGGGAATCGCATTGTAACATGGCCAGCGATTGGCTGAAAAAAAGTGCAGGGAAAACCGTATGAGTCAATTTATACATGAGGTGATTGGATGAAAGTGGGGTATTTTTAAGTATAAAAACTAATTTAAAAAGTAACACTACATTGTTTTCTGAAGAAAATGAAATATTTCATGAGTCTCTGTGATAATTTTGACTTGGATATTTGCATTTATAAAATGTGTATGTCTGTCCTGTGATCAGCAGAAAATTTCAATGAAATGGGGGGTAATCCTCTTTGAAGTCATTTTGCAAAAAATTTGGTTGGCTACCCCTATATATCAGGAACATTTTTATGTGTCAGGCATTTCATTCTGCAAGAAAAATTACCTCTTTAGCATGAAAACTCAATTTTAAGGTAGGATTAGGGACCATTTCTTATAATGTAAGTATATGGAAATATCAATGTGAGTGTCTGACCTGTATGTGTCTGTGTTTTTAGCATGTACGTATGTACATATCCGTATGTACATTTATTTAGAGTATATTAAGTTGAAACATTTCAAACTATAGCATTTTTATGTTTATTTGTTTTTATAATATACGAGGTCGAATATTTCATCTATTGCATTTGTATGTTTATATCTGGGAGTATAAATAGGTTGAATATTTCAGCCATGTTATATTACTTTGCTTTAGCGAGCATAATTATGATTGTATACATACAAAGGGTATTGTATTGATTATGAATTGACTACGTATCGAATTACATAAATTTCTTTTCATGTAAACGTGGTACACTATGCATCGTTATACAAGTTTAAACCCTCCTTTTGTACATAATTATACATGTACTATAATAGTTATTTAGTAAAAATCTTACATCCATACAATTTTTTCTCTCGTTTATTTTCAACTTCTATCACAACAATCTCCTTTATGTGCTTCCATATACGAACTATAGTATACATGTATATACAGTATTGTTTATTTAAGTAATCCTTTTCATAATTATATACCCTACTTCATTGCTATAAGTGACTGTTGTGGCTGCACAGATGAAATTAGTTCTACCTTTAAGGCTTATTTAATAAACTTCAAAATAAACCATCAAGTCAAGCGATTGCAGTAGCAAAACAGAAATAACTTTTTTTTTCGACGTCATCATTTATTTATTTTGATTAATTCATCCATTATCATATTTTGTGTCGTACATTTCAGCCAAGTATTCCGCAAGAAGGAATGTCGTGTCAAATAAGTGTGCTCAACAAGGTGTTTTGGGAACAGGCTCAAGCAAAACATTTTATTAGTTGCCGCACTGGGTACACATAATTTCGGTGATAAAGAGGGAACAGAACAAAAAGTACATCATATCGGACGTTTCAAAACTGACGTTGGTTCATCCAGCAGAACTGGAAAGAAAGGAGACTGCGGCAGCCAGGAGGGTGGTCGACCAAATTCTGGTATGTAAAAACAACCAGGTCTGAAGGAACTAGGAGGTTGTCGTGAGGGATGACGGGCTTACCAAGAGACTAAAGCAACCATGGTTTGTTTGTTTGAATGGGTTTTACGTCGCACCGACACAGTAAAGGTCATATGGCGACGTACTGGTGGAGGAAGACCTCAGGTGCCCTTCCGTGCATTATTCAGGCACGAACGGGCACCTGAGTAGAACCACCGACGTTCCGTAAGCTAGCTAGATAGCTTCCTCACATGAAAGAATCCAAAGTCCCTGTTGGGATTCGAACCCACAGCGGTGAAGGGCAAGTGGTTTGAAGTTAACGACCTTAACCACTCGGCCACGGACGCCCACCATGGTACAATAGTACATCAAATAGAAGAGGAGGTCCTAGATTATGAAGACATGGACTTTTAAGTGTTTCGCCTAAAAATGTGTATATACAGTGTTTCGCGTTATAGGGTGTGTATAAACAGTGTCTGGTGTTTCATTAGTGTTTTCGTCTTTTTGTTTTCTTTAAGATAGTGGTTATCTAATTTCGTATTATATTGTTTTGTATGGGTTAACAATTTAATTATCATTTGAGCATAATTTAGTAAAATATTTTTGAAAATATTTTAAAGAAAAACAACGGAGGTGTGTAGTAGCCGACGTTGTTTCGTCTGCATGCCGCCGATGGTTACCGATCTTGCACAGAAACTTCCGTAACTGAGTAGGATACTCCCGTTCGGGTTACCCTAGTTACCTATAATACAAAAAGACTATTGGCTGGAAATATTAGTATCGTCGTAAACTGACCCGTGCACACGGTAAGGCCTACATATAAAGCACGTCTTTGAATATTTCGGGGAAGAATTACTACGATTCTATCTCAACCTCGAATGTTCGACCTTCGAATAAAAATTAGGATCTCCTCTACATATCATGGAAAGGTAGAAAGTTATTTATTGACATATAAATTTATATTTTGTATATAAACTCGCTAAAATTGTTAAATTTATTTTCCTAAACATCTAAAATTCTACAAAAAGTCCACTATACGATTACGGGACATTGCCTAGGCGGACATTCGAGGCACATACATTTCCCTATACATGTACATTAAAAAGTTCATCACACAAATCCGGTCTACCACAATTATATCTTGTGAGCTACTGATGAGTACATTTCATTCAGAATAATGAAAGTTAATTTAGAAATAAATCTGTTTTAAAGGCACATTATTTATCAGAAATGCATAATAACTTTTTAATTCTTTAGAAATGTCAAACATGTATTTAATATTTTTTAGTAATGTGTTAAGAACATGTAAAATGTGTAACATCTTAAGAAAGTAACGCTTAACAGTAATGTGTCGTAAAGGTTGCAAAAGAAAGATAAAAAAGTATTTTGACTTCCATACAAAATACTTATTTTCTATAATTATGTGAATTGCCCACAGTGCAGAATTAGTAAGAGAGTTGATGAATATGGATTATCAGTATTTTATTGAAAACTGTAACAAGATACAAAAATAAAAATATTTTGAAAAAACAACACCAAATGGTTAGCATTGGTGACTATGATTGTTGAGCCCGTGACCCCTAAATCAATTGGAGTCATATACTGTCTAAATCCAATGCATCTTTGAAGTTTTAGGGTAATGAAAATATATGTTCTCAAGTTATTGATCAGAGACAATGTGGCACGACCGACCGACACCATATTGCAAAACAATATGCCCCTCTTGAATAAGCATTGACCAATGTTAAATTTTCAGGACGGTAACGGTACGGGAAACAACGACAAGACTGAAGCAATAGCAATAGTTCGGAAAGTGACCAAACTTATCAAAATGTTTTCTTTTCTTTTATTTTATATCATGCCAATCACATAACTTAAATTATGCTTCAATGTTTTAAATTTTGTAAGCAGTTCACGAACTGTCTTATTCAAACGGTGCCTGGAAATTGCTGTCATTTTCTGTGGTATTTCGCAGACCCTCTTTGCTTCTCTTAGCAAAACTTATTTATTTTTAAGTATGTCACTTATCATGATAGCTATATGATAAATTGCCGCATTCTCTAATACTGGGTTAGATAAAAACGATTTTGAAAAACAAGAGAATGCCAATTTTCTGTCACCTGATAAGTACATCAAATAACCAAATAAGTTCAAATGTACGTAATGCGTCTTATGAAGACACCCACCAAGGCTTGACAAAGCCTTTTTGAAGACCTGTATTGAATCCCTTTCTAAATGACGTCCCAGTTTATAGGCAGATGAGTATAATAGATACTAGCTTAGAATAAGTGGGTTACATCTAATGAATTTTTTAGGTACCAGTAAATACATCTGAAGTTTTAAAGGATATGGAATATTGTCACGTTCCTGCCAATTTAGAATTAAATCCATCACTAAATTGTGCCGACCTATTGAAGATGGTAGACTAGGAAGATATTCTTTAATTGTTCCTGATTGTAAACAAATTGTTGAGCATGGAAATGGTGTACAAGTTGTTATGTAATATTTATCTGACTTATCTTGTAATTTTGGTAACAGGCAAGTCACTACTTCATAAAACCTCCCGTACTCCGAGTATATTATTGCACATGTTAGAGGAACCGTCAAGTAATCAAAAACCTTTAATTTAAGCATTTTAGTGATATATTCGTCAATTTCCCGTTGTGTTCGATGACACTCACTGAGCTCTAAAGTGGTGAATGCCAGATGTATACAGGGCAAAATTCCCTCGGCCTCTGTTCCCAAAACTTCTTTTATGCCTTTACAAACTGATTCACAATCTAAATTATGCTGTCTGACAATTGTTAATGCAGTACCACATCTTCTTAAATATTCTAAAAGAGAATGAGATTGTTCAAGGGAATTGTATTTTTGAAGTCTAATTACGTTATTGCTGTGCGTTAAATCAATATAACTTTCTATATTTTGGTAATGCAAATTTGTCAATGAGTTTACTTTCATGTCAAGGTTTTCGAGAACAGAATTTATTAGCTGTGTCGCTTCCCCTTTTTCAGTATGACTTTTATCGAGGAAAAGATTATTTTCCGGTACGATATAATGAGGCAGAAAACCTTGTTTAACGTATTCGGCTAACTTTAGAAGACCCTTTTGCACACATAAGACGACTTAAACATATGAAACCCGGAACATATCGTGCATAAAAATTTGTCTCTCTAAAGTAACACAACAAATTATGTAAACCATATACATTAACTACTACATAATGTTCGCCGCTACTTTAGAACGTTTAAATGTTGTTATATCGCATGCGTTTTGAAAATTAAGCTGTTCCTAGGTTGTTTTTATGAAATAAAGAGCAGATTTGTTTCGGCTAACTTGAACAAGGAAGAAAACACACCTGGATAATAGGATCGCAAACTATTTTTATTAGGAGTGAAACCATGTTTTTGTTTGTACCTTAAAGGAAGTAAATATAGGACATCTTAACGTACATGTATTTATTTATATACCGCTGTTTCCCCGACATTGAAGCAGCACGCCCTCTGATTAAATATCTTTTTTTTCTAAACTTTAAATTCGCCTACCAATATACTAGTAATGTATCACTATTATGAGGACAATCGTGATCTAACGTTTCGTTTGAGGTAGAAATATGATACCAAAATAGAATTTCAGTCATAATTTGCAGGAAACAAGCAGATTGACTCATGAATAGACTGTGTATAAATATGATACATTTCCCTTAATTACTATAAATAAACTCAGCGTTATGTACCCGACTACATAAATTCGTCTAATCTCTATTAACATTCAAGTATACCGAATGTCAGATTTCACGACCAGGATCAAAACTTATTATTTAAATTTTTCTTTATTATTTATTTGATATGCAATAGTGATATAAATTGACTTGAAATAGTAAATTTTTATGATTTTTTTTTTATTTATTTTATTTTTTTTATTTATTTTTATGATTTTTTTTCGGGGGGGGGGGGATGATGTCTTTAACATGAAATGAGAGGTTAAAAGGTGATCGAAATACTAACATTGATCCTTAATTTGATCATTATTTTAGTCCAGTTATCATAAATTTTCATAATATTATGGCTAAATTTTATCCCAAAATGAATTTTTCGTAAATCAGCATTTTTTTTACATGTTTTAACCTTATAATTTTTCCTTATAAGAATATTGTTTGTTTCATAAACCAATGAGAAAAGTCAGGATCATTTGATCTTGATATTTTTCTAAGTGAACATGGGGACTTTATTCACGTAAAATATCTTGGGTGGCTTGGTAAAATGTAACTAAAGATCTTTATTTATTACATAAAGAGAAATTTTATGTCCTAACTTTTTGAAACATGACATTTTATGATAATTTTGATACAGTAAATAAACTTGTGAAAAATTTAAAAGTACAAGTATAAAAATAAATAAATAAATAAACAAGCAATTATCATAGAATTGCAAGCAATCCATAAGTCCCCTACCGGTTAGAACCCCAGCAACATTCTGAAGGGCCATATACTTATGTTTCTAATTTGTTGAAAAGTTCTTTAAAAGTGATCACAGGAAACAGTTTTTTTTATGTACATACAGACAGATGGACTGAAGGACACTCTTAAAGTTATTTCTTTAAGCATCCCTGTTATCAAAATATAACATTTTTAAAAGCAAATTTCTTAAAAAGGAGATAACTCTTGAAATAAAGATGCAAGATGTCATACATGATGTGAGTGTAACAAAGAACAATTAGTAATGAAAGTGTTGATAACGAATGTTTTTTTTAATTTGAAGTAAAAGAAAGTGAAAAGAATGAATGAGAAAAATTCAAAGTTTAAAGAGGAGATAATTCTGGAAATATGGAAGCTAGATTTATAAACCTTGTCATATTATTATGATGTGGGAGTTTGAAGAAAATCCTATAATGATTGAAAAAGTTGGAGTAAAAATTACCAATTTCTCGAAAAAATGTTCAAAATGGGCATAATTCTGGAAATAGTCTTGCTAGAGTATTGAACTTTTTCACAAATGTTAAGTGATAATAAGAAACATAGATATGAAGTTTAAAGTAGATACATTCAGAAAAAAAGAAGTTATTAAAAAAAAATATTTTTTTCATGACAATTCTTAGTTCAAGGGAGAAAATTCTGATAAATTTTATGCTAGAGTTGAAAACCTTGACACATATGATGTGGTTGATGACTAGAAACTTATATTTAAACTTTGAAAAAATACCTTAAGAAATAAAGAACTTATAGTGAAAAAACGTTAAAACTAGAATCAGAAATCTTGAAATTCAGTCTATTTGTTGCCATAGCAACCAGAATTTTCAACATAGGAAGAAAAGAAAAGAATGTGCATATCTCAAGACTGCCATCTACTCATATTTTAAGTTTAATAAAAATATTTTCAGTACTTTATGCGTTATCACTGGATCCATGTTATGTGTAAAATTTGCCATATTTTCAGTCTATTTGTTGCCACAGCAACCAGAATTTTCAACATAGAAATAAAGGAAAAGACGTGCATAATCTCCATACTGCCATCTATCCATATATCAAGTTTCATAAAAATATTTTCAGTGCTTTTTGCGTTATCGCGGGATCCAGTTTTGTGGACGGACTGACGGACGGACAGACGGAAGTTCTCACAGGACAGTAATTATGTGGCTACTCTATTGTTCTCTCTATTGTTCTTTTTAGCCACACAAAAGAAAATAGCCACATAAAAGCATTACGGAATGAATGACATCAAAGAGAAAGAACAGTTACCTATTGTCCCTCTAGCCACATAATTACTGTCCTGTGAGTGCAGACGGTCTGATGGATGGACAGACGGACGGAGGGTAAACCTAAAGTCCCCTCCGGTAAACCGGTAGGGGCCTAATAAATAAATAAATAAATAAATAAATAAATAAATAAATAAAGTAAATATGAACGAGAATGATTCTTAAGGTAGGGACCTGAGTGCATTCAATCATAGTTGCGTTCATGATAATTTGTTATAATGACCCTCCATGTATATTAGCGTTTGAAATATAACCACCATTACTACAGTTAATATCAGAGAAACAAGGGAACTAATAGCTCGATCCATCTACATGTATTTTAATATTAATGCATAATATGCGCCTTTGAAATAAGATACTAGTATTATTAGTTAAAGATTGTTGACAGGATATATGGCCGTATATAAACGGTTGTTTAGAAATATAACACGAGTCTCTATTGCAAACAACCGTCTATATACGGTCATATAACCTGTCAGGAATATTAACAACGAATTTATAATATAGCAAACTTCATTTTTTTGAGGAGAAAAAAAAGACATTTCTTTATAAATTGAAAGCAGCCGTGTATATTAAAATCTAATGATACAAGTTTTGCTTTTTTTAAAAAGAAGCACGCGAGAGGTATTTTTTGCTGCTGTGGAAGATTTGTTTTATTCAAAAATATTTGGAGATATTTTTGTATAAAAGGCGCAATGAATGTATATAAAGTAAAAATATTTAACAGAATAGAAATTATAGAATTTATTATAGATTTATATGAATTTTTTAATTAAGGTTCATAACATAACATAACCATAACCATAACCATAACCATAACCATAACCATAACCATCCATCCATCCATCCATCCATCCATCCATCCATCCATCCATCCATCCATCCATCCATCCATCCATCCATCCATCTATCCATCCATTAAAATAGACGTATGACGTCACACGACGCTACAAATATGATTGGACGCCGCATTTATTGTCTGTGACAATGAGCACAGTAAGCGAAATATGTCGACGGCTGTGAATACTAGAGACGAATAATTCTGACAAAAAATGGAAGATTATCCGCCAAACGAAAGAAAACATTCTGCGAAAAGCACATTTAAAGGTATTTGAATATTTGAACTATTAATTAGTCAAGTAAATCGACTTGTTTTAAAAGTAATTTCAAACACTAAATTGGTTTGTGTTCATAAGTAAGCATTTACCAAATTAAATTTTAATTGCGCTGATTTAATTTTGTAAATTTAGGCTAACTAATAAATATTAAACTATACATATTGATAATATATGGTATTGAATTAGTGGCATACGTATATGTGGTACTTTATAATAATGACACGTGATGAATCAGAATGGATTGAATTTGGTTTGAAAAAAATCGCTCGAACTTTGATACAAAGCCAAAGGTGTACCGGAATAAACTACCTTTTACCCACTGCGCTCAATCAGTATCAGGCATAAAAATTAATTAAGGTTCTAATACATGTTTGTTTTAAAATACACACGGTTTTACTTTTATTTCATTCAATATAATTATAATTCGGACACTTTTTTCGTTACAGATATCCTCATTAGTGTCAATAATTGATGACGTCATCATCCCTTCTAGTGCCACTCTCGACAAAGTTGTATTACATATAGGCATTGAAAGCCGGTCCAAGGTAATCATAGAAAAACCTCCTGTGAAAGATGGTAAGGCGTTAATCACTTCAGTAGAATTTGCTACTCGAAAAATTCAAGAAAAGCTTCTACAATGGAGATAACAAAGGCCTAGAAAGACACAGGAAAAGAACGCGGAGACTTCCAGAAACCTGTTGTCGAGTCTAACGAAAAGTTCCGTAAAGAAATACAAAATGAAACAGACGTCGAAAGACTTTTGTCACAACTGGCCAGCACCTTTTTACAGCAAGGCCCCATTGGAAAATAAAGAAGCCAAATAAATAATGTCAGAAGCTGGACTCCCTGAACAGGTTCACTCAGAAAATACTAATAGAGACAATGATTTGCCTTAAAGTCGCGTTAGAAGCAATGTCCAATAGTTTCAATGGTGTTTTAAAGACTAGACGAGAAGCATGAAAAGGAAGTTATTGCACTTACGAAATCAGGCACAACAAATGTCTGTAAAAGGGCCAACAGAGTCAAGTATGAAAACTTAAAAGATTTTCAATAAGATATGCGTTGGTGCATTTAGGCGCAAGTAACCAATAAAGAAGGCTGGCGATACTATTGATAAAGCGTATAAAAGTGAAATACTAGCCAATGCTATTGAAAAAGAATTGGTTGTTCTTCATCCGAAGGAAGGTTGGCCACTGGAAAGAATTTGGTCATGTCTGAGTCTTGCAGACCACGTGTATTTGGATGAAGTTTTTAAGTCCAAAACGGCATTCTCAAAAGCTTTACGGCAGATATGCGAGAAATGTCAGAGAAGAAGACACAATATTACGAGGAAGCGCTTCAGACACCTATGGGTACTGGACACGATACCAGAGCAAACATACAAGCATAAAAGTCACACTTTGAAGATACCAAATAAAGAAAACGTTGATAGTTCGCATTGCAATGATAATGATTTAGACATTAGAGAATTGAAAGACAGAAATGATGGACAAATGAAAAAGAAAGATGATGATGGAGACTTAAAAACAAATTATATGGATATGTTGATCCAGAGACAGAGCTTCAAGCAATTGATATTGTGAATGACAAGCCTGAAATGAAAGAGAATGAAAGTTTACACGCAGATGCAATCACAAAGCCAACTGTAGTTCAAGAGAATAATGAAAGTCTATGCCTGGAAAGTGTTGAAACTAAATCTGATACATACAGAATAGTGCGATCCAATACCACACCATGTAAATACATTCCCTACCAAGAAGAAAGAGCACCAGACGATGAAAGTGATTACCTTACCCGATTGAAAACATAGATGACGAATTGTCAGACACTGATTCACTTGAGACAATTGTGCGCACCAAGCGACCTGATCCAATGTCAGACAGCGAAACAAGTAACACAGTTATTCACTTAGAACCAAATAAGATAATGTCAGACCGAGATACTAGCAATGACACTCTAGATACTAGTTTAGGCATCAAGATTCTGTTGATGCAAGTATATACACAGCAAACAGATGATGAACTGTCAGACAGCGATACGCTTGATGATGTTTCAGATATTGAATATGATGATGAATCGTAGAAATTAAAGAATCAGATGATGATATTGTAAAATATAAAAGAAATAGATAATGACATCGTAGACATCGAAAGCAATAGCTCTCCAAGATCAAGCTGAATTGGATATAACAGCAGCTAGGCATGACATTACTGATACACCTACTAACGACAACGACATGTTTGACGATGATTATTAACCTGTTTTGGCATCTTGGATGTCTAATATAGCGAGTGATCTACACTTTGACCTAAGCAAAGTAAGTATTACATCATATTTATATACATACACGGGTGCAAGTTACTCAAACTTTGTTTCAGATTATTATAGTTTTTATAGTTTTCGTCGTCAATGAACGCAGGTATAGTTAGTTTAAATTTTTGAATCACAATAACAAGATAAAATAACAGTTGCCTGCTTGACTTTCATTGGTTTGTTTGCATATTAGATGAGGGGTAAAGGGTATAATTTTGCATTGCAACTGACCACCAATAGTGCTATGCCAATTATAAATCTTTCTGTTGTATTAGAACATTTATTTACCACAGTCATAGCTTGGTATTTCATGCCTTATCATAGGGGTTGGGGATAATGGGGGTGGCCGTCCATGGGGAAACTGCAAGTATGCTGAACCCCTCGGAGTTTTTGATATCATCTAACGTTTTATTTAGGAAAATCGTGCAAAATTAGGGAAAATCATGCAAAACTTCGAATCAAGATTATGACCCGCTCGATATTTTGCGACATCTTCTTACAAAAAAGCCCCAACTAGGAACAGGTTTTTATTGATTAATAATAATAATTATAATAATAATAAGAATAATAATAATAATAATAAAAATAATAATAATAATAATAATAATAATAATAATAATAATAATAATAATAATAATAATAATAATAATAATGATGATGATGATGATAATGATAATAATAAGTCTCCGAAAAAAAAAACTTTAGAGACAGCCATTTTTATATTTTCAGATACCTGTTGCTGTGAAGCCTGACCTGACAGAAGACTTTAGATATACATTCTTTTCATTTTCAACTTTCTTAAAATTATACAATAAATATTAGAAAAATCGAATGATTTACGTTTTTAATGCCACAGTTTATGTTTTCCCCATGATAAGCATGTTACTGTAATATAGTAATGGAATATAAGAGCGTCAACAGTTGGAACACCTCGACGATATCCTTATCCGAAGACTGACGGAAATGGCCGAAATTTGCAATTGATCCAACGTCTGACCACGGCCCGTAGTCTGACGAACATCCGAGCTGGCCAGTGAAAATTTTCATATTATCATTGGATATCTTTCGTCACACTTACATGTATCATTTGGCACTGTCTTTAACCGACTGACCGTCGTAATAAATAGAGGATATATATAAATACATGATTTATTTTCATCGAGTGGTATGAAAAGCGACGTTACAAACATACAGTATTATAAGTATTGTTTTTACTGCAAGTTATTGATTCAATTTGTGCTATCTTAACATTTTACACAATTTTATTAACCTCTTTAATCAGCAAAGACATCTGTGTATTGTAAAAGGAAGGGCTTTATACCATGATATCTATTATCTGAAATTGTAATAATATATTTGCCCGGCTTGGAGCAGTCTATTAAATATTTAAGGGATTTCAATAATATCAAAATGTGAAAATTGAGCTACCAGCATCATGATGGCCTGGCTAGGGTTAATCACTTTTGGTTAAACCAAATTTAGGATTTATTTGTGTTATGTTGTATGAATGTGTTATGTTGTATAGAAGATAACAAGATATTATATTGCAAGATATTCTATTTCTATTTCATTTTTGCATGATTAACAAATAAAGGGAAGTAATACAATTACTGATATGAAATAATACTAAAAGAGTTATTTTCTCTTGGTGTAATAATAGTTCTGATCAGTTAGTGTTGGAGCGTATTACGTTCAAAAAAGCCATTGCCGATTAAAAAGAATAATTCTCGTCTTAAATTTCCTTCAACATTTGATCTACTTAGTTCCTGCAATAATTTACACAAGTCAGTCTGAAGGACAGCTAAATCCCCTTCCGCAGTGAACATGAATGTATACTTCTTGACCTTTTACCAATCATGACCTTGATGTTGTGTCATGCATATCATAAGCACATAGTCTCACGATGGTGATTATTTGTGCCAAGTTATTTAAAATCTTCCATAAAGTCAAAAAGTTATGGAGAACATATAACCTTGACCTTGGGTGTAGCAACCTGGATGTTGAGCTCTGCAGATTGTGTCATGGTGGGGATCATTTGTGCCAAGTAATTTTAAAACCTTTGAATTGTCAATAAGTTATAGAGCTGAATTGACATGAATAGATGTTTTTACATTGGACCTTTGAGTGTGACCCTGACCTTCCGGGTTGTGATTTGATTATTGTGCTTTGCCAATGGTGTCATAATGGTGATCATTTCTACCAAGTTATCATAAAAAATTGCAGCTGTTTAAATGTTTTGGACACACACGAAATGTAGACTTTCTAACATTTGACCTGTAAGTGTAACTTTGGCCCTGGGGGTTGCAATTCAAATATAACGCTTGTCTCATAATGGTGAGCACTTGTGCCAAGCTATTTAAAAATTTTTTCAGAGGTTTAAAAGTTATGGAGGGGACACGAAATGTAGACTTTTATACATTTGACCTTTTAGTGTGACCTTGACCTTGGGGGTAGCAACCCAATTATTGCCCTTTGCACATGTAAAGTTGATTTTTTTAAATCAGCGATTAAAAAGTTATTGAGAGGACACGTAATGTGGACTTTTAACATAGCAGTTCCATACGACAACAGTGAGATTCTACTTTTATTTTGTATTCCATCAAGGTCCAGACTCTATTTCATATTCAAATACATCGTCGGAAACCACATTACACATTCCGTATATATTACCTTCCATATCCTCTACTTTCGGTAAATAGCCGCGGTTACCGAGGATGATTCAAATATGATTTACAAGAAAAGCATTGATGCAAAGCATCAAAGGCGACGCCAAAGAAATTTTTATGAAGTTTTGCACCTAAATACTTTAAAAAAGATGTGTACTTTATAGCAGTACCACTACATTTGCCCTGGAGGCTAGGCCCAGTTTAAGTTGAAACTTAAACCAAAATGAATAGACTCTGTCTTGCCAAAATGCAAAGACAATTTACAGTTAATTAACCAATGTTATAAGACTCATGCCATAAGAGAGAATTTTTTTCAGATTTATTTTACCAGATATAAGGATACCGGAGTCATCAGCAAATAATAAAAGCTTATTGCTTAGGGTTGCAGACATGTCATTGACATGTATTAGACATACAAGAGGACCTAAAATGAACCTCAGGGGGACACTATAGGTACTCGGAGCAGTAGTAGAATGAGTACCCGTCACATCCACCAGCTGCTGTGTATCAGAGATAAGACTTGAACCATGTAAGAATGTCATTATCTATGGCAAATGCTTGAAGTTTCATGAAGAAGAAGAAGAACTTCTTCATGTGCAGTATAGTGTAATCAACTGTATCAAATGCCTTTTGTAGATCTAAAAGTATCATGCAATACTGCCTTTGTCCATTTCAAATTTAATACAATCTATTAACCCATTGCTTCATGAGCATTTTGTGAAAAATGGCTGTTTTCATTGAAAAGTCTCCCGTTACAAGTTCAAATTGCTATAATACTATAAAAACTGCTTCAACACTAATCAAACTTGGCACAAATGTTGACTGGACCATTGTCCTTGCAACAACATGCTCAGACTTAAATTTTCTGTTACCATGGCAACGAGGGGACATCTCAAAATTGCCAAAAATCACTATTTTGCGTTGATTTTTTCCATCAAAATTGATTTCAAAGTGCTGCAACTTATCAATGGATTGAGATAGAGTCAAATGCTTTTCAGCGTTGGTTACACGTTACCTTATGATCAATCTGGGGTCATTTACAGCCTCTCACAAGTCCAAAATTTTCTTGGCGATGAGGGGGACTCCGCCCCCCTTCAAACCCCCCAAAACAGAAGGGGGCACATCCCCCTTCTGGCAACCCCCTGATGTATCTTTTGGTTGGGGGCCGCGCCGAAAAAGAGGTCAATTTTTTTAACAACATTTCTCAAACAAAAACAAGTGTTTGGGGCCTAAATAAGGCATTTTTTCATCATTTGAGACAACAAAAAGGGGGGGGGGGGTGAAAAAGGCGTTAAAAGGCGTGTATATGAAGTAATGGGTTAAATGAATCAAACATGTGTCAGTTGAAAAACCACTTCTAAGCCCTGACTGAAACTGCCTGACCATGACTCGAACCCATGACTGTCAGAAGACCAACTGAGTTATCTGGCCGGCTTCACATTTCCTCTTTAATAATGAACAATTCTTAACCACATCATTTTTCCCCACTATATTGATTTGTGTCCTTGAATTTCTGATGTTTACAGAGCATAGTGAATTAAACTCAGAGTTTTATGCAGTCACAGGATGAGGAAAACTTCCAACTTGACCAGAACTCGAACCTGTGACCCACAGAATAATGTACCGCGGCTGAAGCGATTGAGCTATCTGGCCGCTTCCACATTTTGTTCCCTAAATAGTGAACAGTTCTAAACCTTGACAGATACTTTTAGTTTTAGATTTTTGAATTAACAGGTAGATTAATTCTAATTAAACAATTAAGAAAAAAAACAACCTTACATAATCATAGTCTTAATCAAAATTACAATTTATATATTGTATAATTTTTTTTACTAAAAAGGGCTTAGACAGTTTTTGGTTCTGCCATTATCTATAACGGGTCAATTTGAAAGTGACCATAACTGTACTAATACATGTACATGAACAATACAGATAAAAAACTAACCTTTTTTCTATGATAAGAAATTTTACGAAGGCCGATTTGTATTTTGCATCAGGGGCACCGGGCGAAAACATGAAAATGCAACAAACGAACGACTTTGTGGTAGATTGTATTTTCATGTTTTCATCTGGCGCCCGGTTACTTTTTGTAATTTGTTGGTTTTCATGTGGCACAAATCACCCACTATAAAATTTAGTGCAAGTAACAATCTACTCTATGAAAAGTCTGTTGTCGGGTTGACTCTGGAGACCTGGAGGTTGAGACCGGTGTCCCTCCATTACAAATAGATAAGACAGAAGCTGTCCTTTTCAAACTATGCACATGTTAGAAAAAAAATTAGAATAACTATTCAGAATATGATTTTTTGAGACTTTATTAATTATATTGCTTGATCCAAGTTTAATGACATTTTTAATCAATACATGTATTATCATTTATAACTTTAAATGAAAGTCTCATCCCTTTAATAATAATGTCATAACTGTAACTCTTTATAATTATTATACAGAAATATTATAAGACTCTTCATATCAATATACTAAGATAAACATGTATGTACATAACATTAATATTAAATAAATATGAAATCCTAACATTAACATTAACATTTGTACTAATGGATGGAATTCAAAATCTAGTAGAAAGAAAACTATAATGTATGTAATAGAAAGAGCATCGAAACACGAGGCTATCTTATTTGTACGAGGGGGCGTAGCCCCCGAGTATAAATCAGATTGCCGAGTGTTTTGATGTTCTTCATAGTCAAACATAAAAACACGTTCCCTTATACCACAATATGAAATCCCCCAAAAAAGTAACCAATGAACAAGCATCTGAATATGATTTTTCCATCACTATCCCTTTCTCTGTCGTCACAATATGTAAACCCCGGACAAAATGAACCAATCAATGGACATGCTCTGGAGTGCGGGTAACTAATACCTGTACTCCAGTTAACGCACTGTGCATGTATATGTATACGATTTAACTCTGTCACATTTTCAACAGAAAGGCCCCCAAACTATGATACAAAAACTCTATTATAGTAACTATTATTAGCCAGCTGGGTAGAACCAAACCTCCATAGTCAACAAGAACACAAAAAAACATTCCCACTTCTTGATGCAATTATACGAAAAGCTATTGTCAAAAGCAAAGCTTAATTTTAATATATTTTGTCATTCACTCAGTCTAATCTCCGGTTCGTCCGTCCGTATAGCCGTCCTTTTCTGCATGTCTATAAGATTACATTTATTTCAATATCATCTTTTTATATCTCTGCTACTGCTGCTGTTGCTGCTTGGTTCAATTCCATAAAAAAATCTATTCGAAAAACATTCTCGGCTTAAGCATCTTTCTTTTTATTTAATAAAAAAATCAGAATTATATATGATCACAAAAATATTGCACTTTAATGTTTATTTCGTCATATCTTTACCAGAAACAATATGAAAGTGACAGAACCAATAAAAGAACCGTTTATAATGAATATATTTTAATACAGAAAATATGGACGATATGCGACGCAAAGACACATTCTCGCCGCAAAACGTACCAAGTACGATATGCACCGCAAAACGTCCACATGTGTACGATATGCGACGCAAAACATCCACACGCGTATGTTTTGCGGTACGGACGTTTTGTGGTGTTACAATGCTATTTTATATTAAACAAGTCATGTAGTTAAAGTTAAGCAAAAAAACCCGTGTTAGGTAAAAATCGCGCGTTAAACCATAATTGTAAAGACAACGCGTTGACCTGACCAAAATCGCAATAACATTTTAAATATAGAATAATCACACAAAATAAACAAGAAATACATTTTTTTAGTTTACATAAGTGAACTAATATTAGAAAAACGACGCGTTGACCTGACCAAAATCGCATTTTACATTTAAGCCATAAATTATCAAACCATCCCACCCTCTTCAATAATATCAACTAAAATACATAATCATATAATTATTTACATTTTAGCAGAATACACAAAATAAACAAGAAACACATTTTTCAGTTTACATAGATGGGAGACAATTCGAAAAACGACGCGTTGACCTGACCAAAATCGCATTTTACATTTTAGCAGAATACACAAAGACACAAAAAGAAACACATTTTTAGTTTATATATAGGTGGGAGACAATCATTATCAAATATTAGCAAACATCCACGTAAGGTAAAAAATCGCGCGTGTATAGTTCGACGCGTAAGCCTGACTAAAATCGCAGTTGACATTTAAAAAATAATTGATCAAACCATCCCAGCCCCTTCGAATAATATCAACTAAAACACCTAATCACATGTCTACGTTTAAGCAGAATACACAAAATAAACAAGAAACCCATTTTTCAGTTTACACAGGTGGGTAACAATGCGAAAAACAACGCGATGACCTGACCAAAATCGCATTTTACATTTTAGCAGAATACACAAAATAACAAGAAACACATTTTTAGTTTATATAGGTGGGGGACAATTCATAATCAAATATTAGCAAACATCCACGTAAGGTAAAAATCGCGCGTAAGCCTGACCAAAATCGCAGTTGACATTTAGAAAATAATTGATCAAACCATCCCACCCCCTTCGAATAATATCAACTAAAATACCTAAACGCATGATAACATTTTAGCAAAATACACAAAAACAGTAAAAACAATAAACACATTTTTAGTGGGAGACAATTCGAAAAACGACGCGCTTCAACATCAAATACAACTATTTTAGCAGAAATCACACAAGAGAAACCGGAAACACAAATTCCAAGTATGCATATTGGCAAAATCAACAAATTGAGTTAGTTGGTTGGAGACGTTATAGGACTTTAATATGCATGTACAAGTGCAGTGTGTTGCACAAAATCCTCAGGACCGTCGCGCAGCGAGATAAAATAAAAATCGAACGTAACGTCAACAAGCATTCAATGAATACCCTGAATGCATTCAAACAAAACTCACATGCATACACTGATTGGCAGACGTCAGATAAAAAGAGGAATTCAAATAACACGGTTCGAAATATATCAGCACAAGAATAAATTACATTACCAACAAGCACCGCCATTGTCCGCGTCCTGACCATGTTGATTTTCCCTCTAAAATGAGAGCGCATTCAATACAAATCACATGATCACGTGATATGTAGTTCATGTAAAGCGGGAAAATGCCAAAAAGTTGATTGTGTGACAAAAGACATACAATTAAAAACAGTTCACGTTTCGGCCTTTTCCGCCGTACTACGGGCAAAACATGGTCGGCAAAACATACGTGGTAAGATATTAAACAACTCGGCTTTCTCCGACAAAACTTCGTAAACAGATTTATTGAAATCGCCTGAGGTATTTCGAATAACTTACCCAACACAAAAGATTACATGTATATACTATTATATGTTGTGATTTGACAATATTTTTTCCGTTATAACTTTGAATGAAGCAAAAGGGACTTTACATGTAACATATTAAATACATTTCTTAAAATAAAATGGTCATTACAGATAAAACTAGAACTGTGTCCAAAGGACACGGATGTCCACACTGACAACATATATATAGTATATAGTGAAAAAATCAACAAAGGGCCATAATTCTGTTAAATTTGGTCTCAGCAAAAATTCCTTCCTTTACTTCCATCTACACATTAAGGTTGTTCATCCCTGGAAGTTTAAGCAAAATCTGCAATCCGGTTTAAGAGGAGTTGCATTCACAAAAATGGTATATAGTGAAAAAAATCAACAAAGGGCCACAATTCTGTTAAATTTGGTCGCAACAAAAAGTCCTTCCTCTAATACCATTTACACATTAAGGTTGTTCATTCTGGAAGTTTAAGCAAAATCTGCCATCCGGTTTAAGAGGAGTTGCGTTCACAAAATTTCTATATGGTATATAGTGAAAAAACAACAAAGGGCCATAATTCTGTTAAATTTGGTCGCAGCAAAAAATCCTTCCTTTACTACCATCTACACATTAAGGTTGTTCATCCCTGGAAGTTTAAGCAAAATCTGCCATCCGGTTTAAGAGGAGTTGCGTTCACAAGATTTCGGGACGTACGGACAGACGGACGGACGGACGGAGACTATTTCTATATCCTCCGCCGAAAATTTTAGGCGGGGGATAACAATAAAGTACTGTATTCATTCGTTGCTGGGGCGAAACCGGCATCAAATGTGCATTAAATGGCATTATTTATATGATTACATACCAATGTAAGTTTATTTATAATAGTCAACAAAATATTTTTTTCCTCCTGATTATATTACGCAGAACAAAAATTTCGTGAAAGGCGACTTAACATTGTTCTGTTGCAATCTACGAATGGATGATGCATTAATAATTAGTTTTTCCGTTAGCATACAGCGGAAATTCGGTTGCCCTATCTGCGACCCCCTCCCCCACCAATAAAAAAATCAAAAATGAATGTTTGTTGTTAGAAAACCAGTGGGGTTATATGTATGGATAGACAGCTTCACGAGATTTCCTCTCCGACAAATGAAAAAAAAATCCAAGCTAACTACATTTTTTATCAGATTTATACAGATCAGCTTTGTTTGAAAGCACCATTTACAAAAACGAATAAAATATATATCGCCGTCATTCTGTGTGTGTTTGTATCCTACCAAGGGTAAAACGGTCGTTTTGTTATATATATCTAAGTCCAGCAATTTCGGCATTGGTCATTATTTACATATTAATTACCTCAAAAATTTTGTACGACTCGCTTGTTTAATATAGCAACCGTTGAACAAATACAGTGAAATGAATTCGGATTTTGATCCGATCTGGCTGTTTAAGTCATTATAACTAAATATTCTGATGGATAGCGGTTCGTCCTTTTATAAACCGAGCTTAGACAACAAAAACGGCAGTTAATTGTGTACTGGCCATAACCCATAGCTTACGCAGAAGCGCTCGTCGCAGAAGCGGTGGATGAAAAATGGCCGTTTGCTGCTGCCGGCAAGTTTTAATGTTTTAATGTTTATCTGAAACACTTAGTGAGACGGGAGCCCACATGCGCACTCTTACAACGTATTACACACACATTTATGCAAACACTTCTGCACTGTTCTGACAAGGAGACGCCACTGTTGTCTCATTTTGGGGATACACGTACACATGCAAAAGGACCCTCATGACATTGTATGTATGCTACTTGCAAAAAAAACACTATATTTTTGGAACTTTTGGAAATTGATATTGCCTTTTTAATAAAAGAATTGACAAAAAAATGAATACAACGCAGACGGCGGTGGATTCGATTGCAACGCAGTGCGGTGGGCCCGATACCATTAATATCTGTTTTTAGGGTTTAACTTGATATAACGCACTTCTCAATTAAGCACAACCTTTTTCTTATTTTGAGATCAGAGAAACGTGTTTATTTGGTGTTTATAACAAATATGTCCGCTTCCGTTTCCCTTCTATTGAAAATTCCTTTGGTCGGTAGTATCATACATCTAGAATATTCCGCGTTCAACTGGGACTTAAGAAGGCCGTTGGTTCCAGGTTTGGCAATGTTTTTGCATACACACATATTAAAGAGATACTCGTCAAGATTAACAGAACATGCTTCTTGAATACGAAGAACAATCTCTGTTTAGAATGTCTCTGTTTTATTTTATCATACTGAGAATACCAAATTATATAAATTTTATTTTTACAGCGGAAGTGGAAAGTGAAAAGGAAAGTTTTTTCATACATATGTATAAGTTATCTGCCCCTGGAATAACCCTAAATAAGAAACAAGAGGGCCCAGAGGGCCCTGGATGGATCGCTCACCTGAGAAATAAGTCAAAAAGTTTAAGTGGAGACCTTTCACCCCAGAAGAAAAAGTGAAAATTAAAACATCACGAAAAATACAGGATTTACAGGACATATAAGGAAAATCAATGATTTCTTGGGTGGCGCCAATTTTGATCCTAGGGGTTTTATTTCATCAAACATGGTAGACATCCGCTAGAACATGTTTCATGCCAAATATCTATGCTCTACCTCTTTTGGATTTTCACAAGAAGATTTTTTAAGTTTTTACTATATACATTTAAAGGGAAAGGTTATTTAAAGTTATTTATTGACATTTAAATCAATATTTTGTATATAAACTCGCTAAAATTGTTCAATTTATTTTCCTAAACATCTAATATTCTACAAAAAGTCCACTATACGATTACGGGGCATTGCCTAGGCGGGCATTCGAACCACATACATTTCCCTATACATGTACATTGAAAAGTACATCATACAAAACCCCGTCTACCACAATTATATCTTGTGAGCTACTGATGAGTTTATTCAGCGTATTAAATAAATTTAGAAATAAATCTGTTTTAAAGGCACATTATTTATGCAGAAATGCGTAATAACTTTTTAATTCTTTAGAAATGTCAAACATGTATTTAATAATGTTTTAGTAATGTGTTAAGAACATGTAAAATGTCTTACATCTTAAGAAAGTAACGCTTAACAGTAATGTGTCGTAAAGGTTGCAAAAGAAAGTTAAAAAATATTTTTACTTCCATACAAAATACTTATTTTCTATAATTATGTGAATTTCCCACAGTGCAAAATTAGTAAGAGAGTTGATGAATATGGATTATCAGTATTTTATTGAAAACTGTTTTACAAGAAACAAAACACCCCCCCCCCAAAAAAAAAACAAAAAAAAAAACAACAAAAAAAAGGTCAGCATTAGTGACCATGACTTATGAGCCCATGGCACAAAAATCAATTTAAGTCATATACTGTCCAAGACCAATGCATCTTTGAAGTTTTAGGGTAATGAAAATATATGTTCTCAAGTTATTGATCAGAGACAATGTGTTACGACCGACCGACACCATATTGCAAAACAATATGCCCCTCCTAAATAAACATATGACCAATGTTAAACTTTCTGGACGGTAACGGTACGGGAAACAACGACAAGACTGAAGCAATAGCAATAGTTCGGAAAGTGAGGAAACTTATCAAAATGTTTTCTTTTATATTTTATATAATGCCAATCACATAAACTTAAATTATGCTTCAATGTTTTAAATTTATAAAGCAGTTCACGAACTGTCTTATTCAAACGGAGCCTGGAAATTGCTGTCATTTTCTGTGGTATTTCGCAGACCCTCTTCTCTTCTCTTAGCACAACTTATCTATTTTTAAGTATGTCACTTATCATGATAGCTATATGATAAATTGCTGCATTCTTTAATACTGGTTTAGATAATAACGATTTTGCAAAATAGGAAAACGCCAATTTCCTGTCACCTGATACGTACATCAAATAGCCAAATAGGTTCAAATGTACGTAATGCATCATATGAAAATTTTCATTAGGTCTTGACAAAGCCATTTTGAAGACGACCTGTATTGAATCCCTTTCTACATGAAGTCCCAGTTTATAGGCAGACAAGTATAATAAATACCAACTTAGAAAAAGTGGGTTACATTTAATGGAATTTCTAGGTCCTAGTAAATAAAACTGAAGTTTGAAAGGATGTGGAATATTGTCACGTGCCTGCCAATTTATTACGAAGTCCATTAGTAAATTGTGTCGACCTGGAGGTGATGGTAAACTTGGAAGATATTCTTTTGTCCCTGATTTTAAACAAATTCTTGAGCATAGAATTACAAAGGTACGCGTTATGTAATATTTCTCTGACTTATCTTGTAATTTTGGTAACAGGCAAGTCCTTACTTCAGAAAACCTCCCGTATTCCGAGTATATTATTGCACATGTTAGTGGCACTGTCAAGTAATCAAAATCCTTTAATCTAAGCATTTTAGTGATATATTCGTCAATTTCCCTTTGTGTTCGATGACACTCTCTGAGCTCTGAAGTGGTGAATGCCAGACGTATACAGGGCAAAATTTCTTCGCCGTCTTTTCCAAAAGTTTTTTTTATGCCTTTACAAACTGATTCACAATCATTAAAATGATGGCTGACGAACAGTAATGCATTTAAACATCTTTTTGAATATTCTATAAGAGAACGAGATTTTTCAAGGGAAATGTATTTTTGAAGTCTGATGTTATTTGGAAGCACAACAACTATATGTTGGTACATAAAATTTGACAATGTGTTAACTTTAATGTTTAGGTTTTTGAGAACTGCTTTTATTATCTTTGTCGCCTTCCTTTTTTCAGTACGACTTTTATCGAGGAAAAGATTATTTTCTGGTATAATATAATGAGACATAAAACCTTGTTTAACATATTTGGCTAACTTTAGAAGACCCATTTGCACACAATCTACCAATAACTCACTTCTCCAATCCGTTTCAGGACATTCTTCGCAAAGCCAAAGTGCAACATTTTTAATATGATAAGACGATATAATGTCTTTCAAATATTGTTTCTTAAGAGCCTTCAGTAGAACAAAACATTTGAACTGTGTATCATTCATGCTCCATATCAGATGTCTTTCAATTTCTGTGAATGAAAGCCTCCATTCCATGTCTTGATCTTTAGAAGATTTGCTACCAACCGGAACAACGTAGCAAGAGACGTTACTGTCTAATGATTCTAAAGTCATTTTGCTCGGCCAATTGTTCTTTCTATCACGAGTTCTCCATGCAATTGCTTCGACAGGCCATTGGTTTATTTTCAAACATTTGACTGTGTCTACATTAGCACAAGTCGTCGCTGGTCCATTACTTGTAAATGTCGATTCTATTTGTTTTTCAAGAATATATCCAAATGGGAGTATTTTCTCACGAAAAAGTTTACTCGAGATAAAACACCCATTATCGTCCCTCTTAATTAGTGCAAAAAAGTCTACTCTATTAATTAAAAAATCTAGAACTTTCCGAGTGAGCACTTCAAGCAAGTACAAGTCATTATCGTTGACTTTTAATCTACAATATCCCGAACTGCATCCATTTCTTGAAATATAAATTGGTGTAAAATATGCATTTTGTGGCCAAACACGATAACTACCACTGCTTTCCATATCTTTCGTAACACTTAATCCTTCCACTACTTCCATAACATCAGAGTCACTTCCGTCTAAACCGGACCCTTCTGACAAGCCGCCACTAGTAATAGACTTCCTTAAAAAACGTTCTTCAAGAAATTCCCCCATTAACTGTGTTCTCTGGTTCATGTTTCTAACACATACACTATAACCATGTCTATCTAGTCTTCTGTTTAGTTTGATGGTATCCATGACAATCAGTTATTACGGATAATTTAAGATACAAAAGATATGTAAATAAAAATCGCCTTCCTTTTTTCTCTGCCAATCTTTAAAAAGCAGTATAAAATACAAGCGTTAAAATATTAATATAATTGGTTTTTACTTCACTTAAAATGCTGTTCGTACAAGTTTGTATCGGCTTTAAACCTGACAGACACATAATAAATGTATGGAAAGAATAATTGCTTCAACTTGACAACTATTATTAGTTATTTGTGAACGCGATCGGGTATAGAAAATTTAAAATTTGAGAAAAGGTGCTCTGAGGTTACAATTAAGTAAATATCAATATGAATAGCATGTAAGAAATATCAAGTCTTATGTCTACAACAAAAATAACTTGTTTTCATTAACAATGATCACAGGACCTTGAAATTCTATCAATAAAATTTAGATATAGGTATGGATTTATTTTAATCGGACTTTTAATCAGCTATTTATTGAAAATTCAAGGTCCTGTGCAATGATTGAAGGTACAAAAATTGGACATGTACATGTATGTTGTATAATAATAATAATTTGTGTGTTATTTTATTACCAAGTTGACTTCCTTCACAAAATAGTGATATAGCACAAACACGTGTATACTCTACATGATGTAAATTTATTTTCCTAAAATCCCGAACATCGAGACGCTGTCAGATATGTTACGTACTAAGCATGCGCAATAAGTAAATATTTATATAAAATAGTTAATAATTGATATTATATCACTGATTTCAATTTTCATGTTTATTTGTTTTATAATATACGAGGTCGAATATTTCATCTTTTGCATTTGTATGTTTATATCTAGGAGTATAAATAGGTTGAATATTTCAGCCATTTAATATAACTTTGCTTTAGCTAACATAAGATTATATAAACAGAAAGGGTATTGTATTGATCATGAATTGACTACGTATCGAATTACATAAATTTCTTTTCATGTAAATGTGGTACTCTATGTATCGTTATACAAGTTTGATACGGAAATTTAAACTCTCCTTTTGTACATATACTATAACAGTTATTTAGTAAAAATCTTACATCCATACAATTATTTCTCTCGTTTATATTCGACTTTTATCACAACAATCTTCTTTATGTGCTTCCATATACGAACCATAGCTAGCATAGCATACATATATATACAGTATAGTTTATTTAAGTAATCCTTTTCATGATTATATACCCTACTTCATTACTATAACTAACTGTTGTGGCTGCACAGATGAAATTAGTTATACCTTTAAGGCTTATTTCAGAAACTTTCAAATCAAGCGATTGCAGTAGCAAAAAAGAGTAACTTTATTTTTTGTTTCGACGTCATCATTTATTTATTTTGATTAATTCATCCATAATCGTATTTTGTGTCGTACATTTCAGCCAAGTATTCCGCTAGAAGAATGGTGTGTCAAGTTAAGTGTGCTCAACGAAGGTGTTTACAAGGTTCTCTCGCCTTAACAATCACTGGGAGGAGGCTCAAGATAGACATTTTATTTGTTGCCGCTCTGGGTGCATATAATTTCGGAGATAAAGAGGGAACAGAACAAAAACTACATCATTCCGGACGTTTCAAAACTGAATAGGGTTCATCCAGCAGAACTGGAAAGAAAGGAGACTGCGGCAGCTAGGAGGGTGGTCGACCAAATTCTGGTATGTAAAAACAACCAGGTTTGTAGGGACTAGGAGGATTTCGTGAGGGATGACGGGCTTACCAAGAGACTAAAGAAACAATGTTTCAATGGTATCTGTTACATAAAATATAAGAGGAGGTCCTGGATTATGAAGACGACATGGACTTTTAAATGTTTCGATATAGACAGTGTTTCGCGTTATAGGGTTATAGAGACAGTGTCTAGTGTACAGCTAGTGTTTGGCTCTTTTTCTATTCATTAAGATAGTGGTAATCTAATTTCGTATTATATTGTTTTGTATAGGTTAACTATTTAATTATCATCTGAGTATAATTAAGTAAAATATTTTTGAAAATATTTCAAAGACAAACAATGGAGGTTAGTAGTAACCGACGTTTTTTCGGTCAAAAGTTTCCTTGTCAATTTATCGTCCCCCCCAGGGCCGCCAAATCCAAACCGTTTCTTTAGGGAAAACTTTCCGAAAAAAATAACCCCGGTTTCCCCGTTCGGGAAAACCTCTATTATTTTTTGCAATAACAAGAAGAATTTTGGCTGGGGAAAAAAATTTAGTATCCGTGGGAAAAAAATTTGACCCGTCCCACACGGTTTAAGGGCCCCTATTAATAAAACCCACTTTTTTAAAATTTTTTGGGGAAAATTAAAAAACGATTCTAACCCAAAACCCCCTCGAACGTTTTGCCCTTCAAAATGGAATTAAAAAATCCCCCTACATTTCACGGAAAGGTAAAAAATTTAAATTTATTAAACATATAAATTTATTTTTTTGAAATAAAAACCTCCTAAAGTTTTTCCCAATTTTTTCCCCCTTTAACTTTCTAAAAATTCTACAAAAAGCCCCAACTATAACATTACGGGGCATTGCCTAGACGGGCATTCGAACCACATACATTTCCCTATACATGTACATTGAAAAGTACATCACACAAAACCCCGTCTACAACAATAATATCTTGTGAGCTACTGATAAGAATATTTCATTCAGAGTATTAAAAAAATTTAGAAATAAATCTGTTTTAATGGCATATTATTCCTCAGAAATGCATAATAACTTTTTAATTCTTAAGAAATGTCAAACATGTATTTAATAATGTTTTAGTAATGTGTTAAGAACATGTAAAATGTGTAACATCTTAAGAAAGTAACGCTTAACAGTAATGTGTCGTAAAGGTTGCAAATGAAAGATAAAAAAGTGTTTTGACTTCCATACAAAATACTTATTTTCTATAATTATGTGAATTGCCCACAGTGCAGAATTAGTAAGAGAGTTGATGAATATGGATTATCAGTATTTTATTGAAAACTGTAACAAGAAACAAAATAAAAAGATTAAAATAACAACAACAAAAAACAACAACAACAAAAAACAACAAACAAAAAAATGGTCAGCATTGGTGACCATGACTTATGAGCCCGTGACCCCTAAATCAATTGGAGTCATATACACTCTAAATCCAATGCATCATTGAAGTTTTAGGGTAATGAAAATATTTGATTTCAAGTTTTTGATCAGAGACAATGTGGTACGACCGACCCTCACCATATTGCAAAACAATATGCCCATCTTGAAGAAACAATGTTAAACTTTCTGGAGGGTAACGGTACGGGAAACAACGACAAGACTGAAGCAATAGCAATAGTTCGGAAAGTGACAAAACTAATCAAAATGTTTTTTTTTTCTTTTATTTTATATAATGACAATCAAATAACTTGAATTATGCTTCAATGTTTTAAATTTAGTAAGCAGTTCACGAACTGTCTTATTCAAACGGAGCCTGGAAATTGCCGTCATTTTCTGTGGTATTTCGCAGACCCTCTTCTCTTCTCTTAGCACAGCTTATCCATTTTTAAGTAAGTCACTTATCATGATAGCCATATGATAAATTGCTGCATTCTCTAACACTGGGTTAGATAAAAACGATTTTGCAAAATACGAGAATGCCAATTTTATGTCACCTGATACGTACATCAAATAACCAAATAGGTTCAAATGTACGTAATGCATCTTATGACGACATCCATCAGGACTTGACAAAGCATTTTTGAAGACAACCAGTATTGAATCCATTTCTACATGAAGTCCCAGTTTATAGGCAGACAAGTATAATAAATAACAACTTAGAATAAGTGGGTTACATCTAATGTTTTCCATAGATCCTAGTAAATAAACCTGAAGTTTTAAAGGATGTGGAATATTGTCACGTTCATGCCAATTTAAATTGAAATCCGTCAGTAAATTGTGCCGACCTATAGAAGATGGTAGACTAGGAAGATATTCTTTAATTGTCCCTGATTTTAAACAAATTGTTGAGCATGGAAATAAATTGCAAGGTGTTATGTTATATTTATCTGACTTATCTTCTAATTTTGGTAACAGGTGATTCCTTACTTCAGAAAACATTTCGTATTCCGAGTATATTATTGCACATGTTAGAGGAACCGTCAAGTAATCAAACTCCTTTAATTTAAGTATTTTAGTGATATATTTGTCAATTTCCCAGTCTGTTTGATGACACTCTCTGAGCTCTAAAGTGGTAAATGCCAGACGTATACAGGGCGAAATTTCCTCGCCGTCTTTTCCAAAATCTTTTTTCTATGTCTTTACAAACTGATTCACAATCGAAATTAAGATTAAAATTAAACGCCAATGGAATACAACATCTTTTGAATATTCTATAAGAGAATGAGATTGTTCAAGGGAATTGTATTTTTGAAGTCTTATTATGTTATCGCTGTACAATGAAGCAATCTGACTTTCTACATCTTGGTAAAGCAAATTTGTCAATGAGTTTACTTTAATGTCTAGGTTTTCGAGAACAGCATTTATTAACTTTGTCGCTTCCTCTATTTCAGTATGACTTTTATCGAAGAAAAGATTATTTTCTGGTATGATATAATGAGGCAGAAAACCTTGTTCAACGTATTCGGCTAACTTATGAAGACCGTTTCTCACACAATCTACCAATAACTCACTTCTCCAATCAGTTTCAGGACATTCTTCGCAAAGCCAAAGTGCAACATTTTTAATATGATAAGACGATATAATGTCTTTCAAGTACTGGTTATTCAGTGCCTTTAGTAGAACAAAACATTTAAACTGTGTATCATTCATGCTCCATATCAGATGTCTTTCAATTTCAGAGAATGAAATCCTCCATTCCATGTCTTGGTCTCTAGAAGATTTACTACCAACAGGAACAACATAGCAAGAGACGTCTCTGTCTAATGAATCTAAGGTCACTTTGCTCGGCCAGTTGTTCGTTCTCTTACGTGTTCTCCATGTAATTGCTTCGGTAGGCCATTGGTTTATTTTTAAACATTTGACTGTGTCTACATTAGCATAAGTCGTCGCTGGTCCATTACTTGCAAATGTTGATTCTTTTTGTTTTCCAAAATTATATCCAGTTGGGAGTATATTCTCATGAAAAAGTTTACTCAAGATATAACACGCATTATTATTCCTCTTAATTAGTTCAGAAATATCTACTTTATTCATGGATAGATCTGGAACTGTCCAAGTGGGCTCTTTAAACACATAAAAGTCATTATTATTGACTTTCAATCTACAATATCCAAACCTGCATCCATTTCTTGAAATATAAATAGGTGTTGGATATACAAAACTACCATTGTGTTCATTGTCCTCATTAACAGTTAATCCTTCCACTACTTCCATAACATCAGTGTCACTTCCATCTAAAAGGGACCCTTCTGATACGCTTCCACTGTTAATTACTTTCCCACAGAAACGTTCTAAGAGATATTCTACCATTAAATAACTTCTCTGGATCATGTTTCTAACACATACACTATAACCAAGTATGTCTAGTCTTCTACTTAGTTTGTTAATATCCATGGCAATTAGTATCAACTGATATCGCTAGTTAAGATTTAATATACGAAAGATATGTTTATAAAAAATGTCTTCCTTTATTCTACCAATCTTTAATAGGCAGTTAAATATACAAACGTTAAATATTGATTTAATAGGTTTTTACTTCACTTTAAATGCTGTTCGTACAACCGTATCGGCTCTAAACCTGACAGATACATTAGAATAATAGCTTTAACTAAATCTCTTAACTACGGTTAGTCAAAAATGTAAAATGTATTTGTGAACACGAAATATCATCCGCGATCAGGTATTGAATACGAATCGTAAAATTTGAGAGTATATATATATCAGCGTGTAATATAACGTCTACAACAATCAAAGCACAGAAGGCGCTGAATTTGTTTGGGTCTCAGAAAGTTGAAGGTTGTGAGATTATAAACCAATTTGTTTTTGTATAGTGTCACCAATGCTGTTTCTAGTGTTATAACTGTAACAGGGTGAGAAAAATGTGCAGCCTGACAGGGACTCGAACCCGGGACCCTCGGAATACCGTACCGCGGTTCTACACATCTTCTCCCCTAAATAGTGAACAGTTCTGAACCGTGACATACTCCTCTGCTATATTGAAATTCGTCCTGGAATTTCACAGAGTTGCAGAGCAATGTAAATTAAACTCTGAGCTATATCAGTCACGGTCCACGGTTGGGCGCCAATGGTTACAGGATGCGAAAATTGTGTAGCCTGACAGGGACTCGAACCCGGGACCCTTGGAATACCGTACCGCGTCTCTACCGACTGAGCTATCCGACCGCTTACACATCTTCTCCCCTAAATAGTGAACAGTTCTGAACCGTGACATAACTACAGTAAATTGGCTTATAAGACTTATTGCAACACTGATATTCAATTCAATGTTTATTTGGTTTAAACAATTATAAAAAAAAAACAACAATAAAAAAAACTATAAAATACAAAAAAAAAAAAAAAAAACAAAAAAAAAAAAAGCATGAGTAGCCTTAAGTGGGATTGGAACTCCAGACCTCTCGCTTCCTAAGCCCCTCGACCACGGGGCGTTATAAGGTAACAGTCTGGAGAAAACCACATTATTCTAAATTAGGGTTTGTAACCCTTATTAATTTTGATATATTTTGTTCACGGTAAACCTGTTGTAAATAATCATGAAGCTTATTATAAGCATGTATATCTATAAAGTATAACATAATATTAGAAATCTTCGACCAATCGGAAACTATTTTTTCTTCCCCGAGAATGCTTAAAAATTAATGCGCCTGTCATTTGACAAACTTTACGGCGTTAGTGTACATAGAAAGGGAAGTAACCGCTTCGAGGAGTTTGGACTACTTTCGGTAGTTGCAAATAAGCACACCAGGGTCTGGAATTTCGCTACCGTTATTCGTTTGGTCTGACGGCCCAAACAAATAAAGACAAATTTGTGATTCCACAGTTTTCATTAACTCTGATTGTTACCAAAATTGAACATGTTTACCTGCATATACATGTAATATAGAAAATATTGAAAAAATTAGCAATAATGAACTATCATTTGTTATTGATGACCAGTTATTTTTAGAAACTGTGTTGATGGAAATAAGAGGAAAAACTATTTCTTATGCAAGTTTTAAGAAGAAAAGCAAATCTAGAGAGAATGATTTGATATCACAGATTATAGATCTAGTTTTTTTAGAAAAAAATACAAATGATGCTGGAAATGTTAGATTATTAAACTTGCAAAAAGAATTGGAAACTATAAGACAAGAAAAAATTAAAGGTAATTTCATACGCTCTAGAGCAGAATGGATTGATAATGATGAAACACCAACTAAATACTTTTGTAATCTTGACAAATATAGACAGTTCTATGCTTCGAACGCCTTTCCTTTTTAGGAAAAAACTAATGGTGCCATTATATATGAGCAGTCAGAAATTTTAAAAGAAAGTGAAATATTTTATGAAACACTTTATACAAAAACTTATTCTTCTGCTGATTTTAATATTGAAGAGTTCTTAGGCAACATAACAAGAAACACACTGACATTAACAAAAGTTATCATAAGAACCCTGTGACATCTCGAGAGTTATCATAAGAACTCCAGAACATTTGAAAAATTGGATATAAATGTGTTAGCCGGTGCTTTATGTTTGCAATTTTGCATTATAATTAGGTAGTTATGAATGGCAAGGATGAAGACCAGAAATAAACAGGTCAATACTTGTGAATTGGCAAATAATTTGGAAATTTTACTCAAAACTACCACTTCTTATGATAACTTTTGTTACTGCCAGTGTGATTCTTGTGCTTAATTAAGGCATATTTAAGCGTATTTTATTAGTTAATATGTGTTTAAATCATCATGAAGCGTAATACGCTCAGCTTTAACACAAAAATTGGATATATGATGTTGCTTTTGAGCGTGTTTTAGTTCAAAAGATATTTTTCTAATTAAATTTGTGCAAATTCATATTAACATTATAAAACCGAACGAAATCACTAATTGTTTCTGTGTATTACGGAAGCCCATTGTATTGAGGCCGTTTTGAGTTAGAAGTTAGAACTAAGATGTTAGATCTTAGAACTTAGATGTTAGAACTTTGGTCTTAGCTCTTAGAACTTAGAGGCTCCGTAAAGGCGGGAAAATGCCATATTAATTGCAAAATGGACAAGAAATGTTAGTTAGATTTATAAACTTTTTATTATATTTCTATAATTTTATCTTAATTCAAATTATTGCATAGATATATTACATGCTAATACATTAAAAGATTAAGTGATTTTATCTTAATATATAAGACAGTGGCGTACCTCAGCTTTATTTGAGTATACGCCAAGTAGAAGGGTTGCCATAGACTTATACCAAATATAGCTCTAGCTAGCTGTGCAGTGGTATACCGGGGATATAGGGGATATCTTAGCGATAAAATGTCATTTAATTGTACTACTATTGTCTTTATCACAATAACATCAAGTACATGTATTGGATGTAAGATAGATAGATAGATTCTTTTATTTCCTCCAATTATGGAGAGCAGAATTGCACAAAGTCTAACGTGTACATTGTTTTAAATAGTTCAAAACTTATTTACTACTAGAAAACCCGAACATAGCCAGGTGTCTCCAATTTAATCAAGATGGGCTTTATTGCTTTTGAACAAGATTTTTTCTTTGTTATTTTTCTTTTGTTTTTTGAGATATAATCAAGAAAAATATGTTTTAAAATTATCTGTATAAGAATAGTACAAACCCAACACCTTAAATGTTTCAGTGTAACAATAGGTTATTGTATTTTCAGCTAAATTGTAGTATCGCGTGATCATTAAGGTGACAATAAGGTCCCATAAAAATATTTTTAAAATGCGTAATATTTCAATTTTAAAGAAAATAATTATTTCTTCTCGCCAACTCGTTACCTAAAGTAGGCGAAAATAAAAGAATTGGGACATGACTATATATTGTTCTCGTTGTATATTTATCTATGTTTCAAGTGTATTGATGAGACTGCGTATGATATGTCATTGTTTGCAGAAGAATGCAATTTATTTCTATACTCAATCAAATAAGACAGTAAAAATAACTTATATAGAGAATATTTGTTTGTTTGTGTGTAAGATAAAATTTTATTATCGACTGAGCTTTAAAAACAGTATTCTCACGTGTGGCGTAGCCACTAGTGAGAATACTGTTTCAAAGTTCACGAGATGAAATAAAATTGCATCTTACACAACAAACAAACAAATTTTGTCTTTTTATTTTATGCTGAAAAACAAGTTAAAACCAAATTTCCTTGATATTTACTTTAATATTAAAATCTGTTTTCCCCACTGGTAGCCTCTATTATGTACATGTATTACAATCTCCTACGCAGTGATCTCCCCTTATCAATACAGAGATATCTGCCATCACAAACATTTAAATATCAATATTTTGATACTTTATATTTTTAAGCTTTTTAATTTATTTTTCATTATTTTGTATACTTTATAATTTTTTGATAAAATATAACGGACGTAGGTACGAAAAGTTAAAAATAAATCAGAAAGAGAAAAATGACGTTAGATTTTCTATCTAACGGTCGATTTGAATTTCGACGTTACGTCATGTGACTTTCATCATCATGTGTCGTCTGTGAAGGCAGTGATTACAATACTGCCAAGTGAGGTAATCACTGTGAGGAGTTTGCATGAATTAGTCGAGTTCTCATAAAATACTAGAAGTTTTGGGCTGAAAAATAAGTTCGATAACCAACGTTAAATAGCGTATATATTGTTCATTTTATTAAAAAAAATATGAATTATCGCTTGTTTTAATAATAAAAACAAACAAATCTAGTAGAAGAAAATGTCCAACCATCCATCCATCCATCCATATTTCTGTAACTTATTGCGAATTTATATTAGACCTGGCTCTGTTAAATGTAAGCGGCCGCCATTTTTAAAGATGTGTATTTCACGGGAGAAAAATAATCGTGTTTGATTCAGAGGGGTATCATTTGGATTTGTTAGTCATACACCTTTTTAAAAGAAAGAAAACTAATTTGATGATTGTAACAGACAATATATAAGTGTTGACAGATGTGTAAACATTAAAAAACGGCTAGGAACTTTGAAAC